>NC_090271.1:98215000-98430000 GCF_040414725.1 Anabrus simplex | reverse complement strand
CAGAGATGAAATCAAGCGCCACATTGCCCGTCTCAAAAATAACAAAGCGCCGGGGGAAGACTCAGTAGTAGCAGAACTATGGAAATATGCCCCAGAGGAATCACTTGATATCTTGCAAAATCAAATAGAAGAAATTTGGAACAAGGAGATCCTACCCGAAGATTGGAAAATAGCTTTGATCCATCCATTACACAAAAAAGGCAGCATGAAGAACATCAACAACTACAGAGGAATATCTTTGCTACCTGTGACTTACAAAATCCTGGAGTGTTTGGAAGGGTTCAGAAAAGGTCGCTCAACAGCTGAACAGATCCAAAATTGTACACTAAGGTCCAAGCAGTATGTGTCTGTCTTTGTAGACTTTAAGAAAGCGTACGACTCCATTGACTAGGAAGTCCTGCTAAACATCTTAATGAATTTGGAGTTGATTTGAAACTGCTGGCATTAATTAGAGCCACCCTGACCGTACAAAATCCAAGGTGAAGTTCCACAGATGTCTCTTGCATTCCTTTGACATCAAAATAGGAGTCCGACAAGGTGATGGGCTATCCCCGATACTCTTCAACTGTGTTCTTGAAAAGATCATCAGAACCTGGCGGGTGAGATTACAGGAAACCAACTACAGTCCATTGAGAATAGGAACCAAATTCAAGGGGATAGCAACAGACTGCTTAGCATTTGCCGATGATATTGCTGTTCTCTCAAACGACATAGAAACCGCTAGAGCTCAAATTGAAATTTTAAAGGAAATTGCCGAACAAACTGGTTTGCAGATATCGTTTGAGAAAACAGAAGTAATGACTAACATCAAAGAGGCTGCACCAAAACTCCATAAAAAATATGGAGACATCACCCGAGTAGACAAATTCAAATACCTGGGTGAGATCATCATGAAAAATGGACTGGATAAGGAAGCACTTCAGGAGCGAGTACGCAAACTGGAAATAGCCTACCAAACATCCCGCACAATCTACAACAAAAAATTCCTTTCCCAAAACACCAAGATACGTCACTATGAAACAGTTCTGAAGCCAGTAGTTCTATATGCAGCCAAAACCCTGTCTCTAAATGCCAACAAATGACTCCTTGAAGAACTGGAGAAAAGAGAACGCAAAATTGTGAGAGGAATCTTGGGATCGAAGTACAGAAATGGAATCCATCAAAAGAGATCCAACAAGGAAGTCTACAGCAAAATAGAGAAAATTACCGACACAATCAGAAAGAGACGGGCATGATTTTATGGTCATCTAAAAAGAATGGACGGAAGAAAGTTAATTAAAGAAATTTTTCACTTTTTTGATTCAAACCCCAAAACCACAATTCCCTGGTTTAGAAATACCAAAGAAGACCTGCAAATGCTACATATCTCAGCTGAAGACACCCTTAACAGAGATCTCTTCCGCAAGAAAATATTGGCGAATGGGCTAAACCGAGACGAGCAACCGAAGAGAAGACACGGTGCCCCTTGGACAGAGGAGCGTAAGCAGGCCCACTCACAAAGAATGAAGGAAATTTGGGCTCTAAAGAAGGCCAAGTTCAGTGTCAAATCCAACAAGACTTAACGTGGTCCTTGATGGCCCCAGCGAATTATATAATAATAATAATAATAATAATAATAATAATAATAATAATAATAATAATAATAATAATAATAAATCGTGCTCGATACTTGCATTATTTACCCCTGGGTGAGAGAATATTGTTTTCAAGTTATATCTGTTTATCACACTTGCGTCAAGATGTTGTTCTGCCTGTCAGACTACATGAATGCACAAAACAGCAAATATTGCACTCCTGAATATCTGAAATCATCCATGAAACAACACTACATTCTGAAAAGGTTGGTGTCTGGTACGTGGTGTCAGCTACCAGAATTGTTGGCCCCATTTTCTATAATAATGTGATAAACACTTAGGTTTGTGAGTGCATCTTCAGTGAATTCATAGAACAACTGAATAACACTGAACTGACAGAAGGGTATTTCCAGAAAAATGTCATATGTCTAACAATTCAATGAAAATTGTAGCCAGCTTCTCTAATTATTGCCTATGTTTTAAAAATCCATGGCCCAAACTTCTTCTCATGGGGTACCCTATAGACAAAGTATACAAGAAACGACCATGGTCACTAAACTCTGTGATGCCATTAGAAATGAAATCAGTATCACTGACAAGGATACACTTGGGACAACGTCACAGAGTATGGTGTGACAAGTACAGTTGGATATGGATGAAGGTAGAAAACTTTTTCAATATGTATTCTGTGGAATATCACACAGTTACTCTGCAACTCAAAAGAGACTGCACACATTATTCATTATTATTTGTTAAAAGGTATGTCATTAAAATTGTATATGTTTATAATGACCACCCTGTACTTCATTATTAAGCTGGAAACTAAGTCCTAGAGATATATGTTTCTATACAATATGCATAATTGTGAATTATGTAACACAATTAAATATAGGAATGAAAGCCCTTACAGATTTACAGAGGAAAAAAATGTTTTTAAATAATGTTCGACAGCAAAAAATAAAAAATAAAAGGTGTGTGGAAGGAAGGGAATTTTTCTTGTGAAGGGTATATCTCATATTAAGAACAATCAATTTCTCTCATGCTTAAGAATTTATTCCTCTTCACAGGGTGACTGCATATGAAAATTGACTTGGATATACCATGTTGAAGAAACATATTGAACCTCATCTCCATCAGGGCAAATGTTTAAATGAATGTAAAGGTGAGATTATGGGAGTTTACATTGGAATGTTAGTAGGAATAATAGCAATTAGTCTTACTATGTATATACTAGATGTATGCAGATACAGACGTGACGTTCCCATACCAGTAATCCCCCGTGACCTAGGTGAAGAGGAAGTGTTTCCCGAAGTAGTGGATCGAGTGGTCCTCCACCCATGCTATCCGGACAGTAAACATTGCTATGGTAAAAAGATTAAAAAGAAAAAAAGTAAATTGTTATTGGTGGATGAGGAAAATGTCTGTAATTGCTGTAAATGCCAATTATATAATTAATATGGAATATACATGTTTGTGACTAAACCTGATATTAATAAAGAAACCTCAACATAGAAATCATACTGCATCTCATCATTACTTCAGGCCTCAGAGTGGAGCTCTGATGGATCTAATTTCTGATTTCCCTAGGTTTAGAAATTACTTGCCACGGTATCTGTCATTGACAGGTTAGATTTTTTGCATAACTGCAGCAGTAATACAATCTAGCGGAGATGTGTTGCAGCAGGAGAGCTAAGGTACATGTCAACTACCAACTATAGTTAGTCAATGTAATGTTATTATTTATAAATATAAGGGAATTGAAAGCTACCACATTTTGTTTTTTCCTGGCACAGTGATAGCAGTGCATTCAATATCTAGGTTTCCAGCCCCCTCTCTTATAATTCGTTCTTCCCCATCATTTTTTGAGTGATCGTTCTTTCACATTTTGCTTCTCATTCCAGTACTCGTTGCCATTATCTTTTGATCAATCAAGACTAAACAAAACTTGGTTTTGCAGCTTATTAAAACAATCACAAGCCGCCACCACCACTGGCAACTAGTTTGTTACCATGGCGACTGAGCAATATTTCCACATCAGCAATGCTCACTTTTGATGGGCTTTGCAATAAAAATTAAATTCAATAATATCTCCTTATTATATGCGCACAGTAAAAATGTGTTGTATGTTCAGTCTTCAGCCCTAAGGCTGGTTGGATCCTCAACAGCTCTGCCATCAACTGTCATAGATGGCCTAGGCATCACTGAAGAGGCATACTAGGGAAATGAGGAGTGAGGTAGTTTCCCGTTGCTTTCCTCACCGAGCCAGAAGTTGCTATTACATATCAGTCTGCCAAGCCCACTGAAATGCATGCACCGACTGACCCTATGAGCAACATTTTCACACTATTCATACCGGGCGAGTTGGCCGTGCGCGTAGAGGTGCGCGGCTGTGAGCTTGCATCCGGGAGATAGTAGGTTCGAATCCCACTATCGTCGGCCCTGAAAATGGTTTTCCGTGGTTTCCCATTTTCACACCAGGCAAATGCTGGGGCTGTACCTTAATTAAGGCCACAGCCGCTTCCTTCCAACTCCTAGGCCTTTCCTATCCCATCGTCGCCATAGGACCTATCTGTGTCAGCACAACGTAAAGCCTCTAGCAAAAAAAAAAAAAAAAAAAAAAACACTATTCATAGCAGGGACTGGCTGCAGAAGGAATGGCATTACTAGCATCGCTCATACCTCAGTCGCTTTCATATTGTCAAAGCCAAGGATAAGACAGAGACAGATCAATGAAAGCAACAACATTGCTCTAGCCTATAGCAGAAGACATAGTGCACTGTAAACACTAGGTCCTGCCAGCAAAGGCTGAGTAAAAATGTATCAATCATAAAAACTGAAAAGAAGATCTTCTGTAATTATTCTTTCATATACTTTTAAGATAGAACGGCTTTTTCCAAAGATATTTGGAAATTTGTGAAAAATATAATCATGAATATCTCCATTATTATTCCTCATGTGGTAAAAAGGAAAATGAGGAAACATAAAATGTTGGATATTATATTTTGTATAGCTGTCATTATATACAGTTTTTCAATACAGCTAACATTAATGGAGAAATTTTATATTTCCTATTTTAGTTCCCTTAATATTGCTAAATCACTGTTTACTATTTAAATGATATATAGTTTAGAGCATTTTCCAGATATTTCTGAATTTATATATCAATCTTCAAGATATTCTGTCACATTTATTTACCATGATGTTAGCTCGCCTGGTGGCTGTGATCAATAAGGCATATGATCTGCCACTGTGTAAACTTACTTGAGTTCAGTTGGTGGAAAAACTTTTCACCATCACAATGCTGGTCAGCAGGGTAGGAGAGGTGGGTGTTGTACAACTTCTAACCACCAGATTGCTAGGATTCAATTCCAAACTTCTCCTCCAGTGTTCATACTGAGTGAGGGCCTATGATACTCTTGACAGTGATCTATCCACCAGATGGGGATGTTTAACATTGAGCAGACCCCTTGGGGTATTCAGTAGGAGTAGGTTATATGCTGACACCAAGTTTCATCCTCTCTCTACCTCATTACCATCATATCACACTTAAGATATGCAGGTCACCCATGGTTGTCAAATTGAAAGAACTGTACCAGGCAAGCCAAACATGTCCTTGTACATTAAATAAATTACGGTAATAAATAAATAGATAAATAACCATGATGTTCACACAAATATCCAGACAGACAAAAATTGAACTGAATCTACTTCAATATCTACAAATATACCTAATTGGAGATATAAACAAAGTATGAAGGAAAATTTGTTGTGTACAGTCAAAATTATATATTATTTATATATACTAAGTAGTTTATAAATGAATAATATATACTGTAATAAACTACTTTCTTCAGCTTATCCCAGTTGTTTCTATAGTCACTGGAGCCATCCAGGCTCATTTAGGTTTAAGGCCGTATGCCCTTCCTGAGATCACACGATTTCATAAACAAATCCCCAGGATTGACTGAGATTGAACCTCAGCCTTCTGGGTGGGAAGCCAGTGGCTAAGCCACTGAGCTAATCATGCTTTCTTTAATATGTACTGTAATCCAATGACTTATTTCTTCATGATTATGGTGAGATTAGATCCGAGGCATCCTGTCAGTTCTTAATGATATTCTCCCAAATAAATAATATTTTATACTAGATGATTTGGCACCCATCATTGACAGGTTAGCTTTTTATTAACACTTTCAGCCCCATGTGTATCCAAACCACATTTCCTTCCAGCCCAACATGTTTTATAGCTCATACTCAGCCCCATGTACATCATTCTGATACACATCAAGTTAGACGCTCAGCCCCATGTGCATCATGTCACACACATTGAAATAGCATAGTGTCTTCATCTCCCTGGGGCTTTAGGACCACAGGACAATGGTAGGCCATATATTGGTCGAATGCTGGCAGCACTGCATAGTTTTTATCACCTGTTCTTGTCTGCCAGTGTTGACTTCTAATAGTATTGTTTTCTTCCAGTTATTTCTTTGAAAACACCTGTAGGCCATCAGAAAAATGAGTTCATGCAATAGTAAGCCTTGTGTTGTGAGTGAGGAGAAGATCCTCAAAGCCCACTGTGGGGGACACCCACACAGGCTTTTCATCGCCATCTTCAAATCGGACTATACTTTACGTCCAAGCATCTTTTCGTCTTTTTGTGCGGCTGGGTGGCTATCGTCTATAGTTGCTACCTAGCCTACCTCCAACAAGCATAGGTTGATGCCTCATTGGCTGTTGCCATGTACACCTGTGTCACCCCAGACATTGCTCCAGCCATCTCCGAAGATGACATCTGCACCGCCATCCACTCCGCCGACTTCCGCATACATGACGTCTACCGGCTATTGGACGGCACCACTTCATCACCATCTCCGCTGATTCTTCTCCACATCACCACGTTGGATGATCAGCAGCGCCTCATCGACGCCGGTGTATCCGTTCATAACTGTTTCTACCCTGTGGAATCTACTCCTCCATCCATACTTGCCCAACTCTCTGCCGACCCCACCACCCTCCCCATTGTCCACATGCCACCGACCATAACCTTGCAACAACCCACATTGACCTCCTTTTCCCTTTTCCCTACAACAACTATCACCATCATGACTTATACCACGACGCCTTTGTCCTCCTCTCATATACCAGTTACTTTTGTGTTGACTTGCCACCCATCGCCCACTGTGACCTCCTCCCTTTCACTTTCCACATTTTCTACAACAGTTAACCCCTCCCTCCTTCCTAACAACCCCTTGGGATCCGCCATTGCCACAATCATCGCTTTAACACAACGTTGCAGCAGCACCACCGTCATCGTTGCCCATGCAGAAATCCACATCTCATCATGGTCTCCCCAGCTGTGTGATCCGCAGAATCAACTTCATGTCCCTGGAATCCCCGCCTGTCGTGCGTTTCGGATTCAGACCACTTCAGGCCTAACATATATGGTACATCTCCTCCTCCCAACTGCCGCCGATGTCCAGCACCTCATTGCCACTGGAGCCCTCATCTATTGTCATCAATATAGAGTGGAGACTTCTTATTCACCACCTCCACCAACACGCTCTCCAACCCACACCACCTCTCATCGCCCCCGGCCGACCACTCCTCTTGTTCCACCCTCTCAACCCGTTAGTCCACCCCCTCCTCCAACTAATTTCTTCTTTTCGCCACCACCATCCCCCCCCGACCTTTTCTGACTCTTACTCACTTCTCTTCTAACTTTCTCATCAGTGTTTCATCTCCTTGCTCTTCAACTCCCTCCTCACCCCCTTGCTTAAAACTTCTCTTCCTTCAGTTCCGTCATGTCTCTCTTCAGTCATATATTAAAAATTTCCACATGCACCTCACTTTTCCTTGCTTCAAATTCCCGGTGGCCGCCGCTCCCCTTCAGGGAGGGGAATGAAAATTCAGGAAAAAAAACTGTGGGTGAATTTACCAACTTTCTGGCTATCATTAATGGTGTATCAGTTAGATACACATGGGGCTGAACTCACAACTTACCTCTATCAAACTGATACACATGGAGCTGAAAGTGTTAGTGCAGACATAATGCAATCTAGTGGAGATGAATGGCAGCAGAAGAAGCAGAACACACTTCAGTTAACAACAGTAGTCAGAGTAACGTCTTTGCTGACATGGTAGGCCATCTCACTTTATTTTCTTCTGTTGTGTGCCATGTGGCAACATTATACACATAAGAAACAATAACATAATAATAAACAAGCAAGGGAAAAATAGATAAACAAGGACAACAAAAGGTAATATGAATAGATGGACAGCAGAATGTGGAAGATCCTGGACAACCCTGCATGGATTGTAACCTGGTTGCACTTAAATTCTCCAACTTAGGCGATTATGTTCCTTAAAATTCTGTTTATTAAAGAAAAAACATCTATCCTTTGACGTGGAAAATTTGGTCTATCGTTAAAATATGTGAGTTCATGAACCTTCGTAAACACTTTTTTTTTTTTTCTTGCTATTTTGCTTTACGTCGCACCGACATAGATATGTCTTATGGCGACGATGGGATAGGAATGGGAAGGAATCGGCCATGGCCTTAATTAAGGTACAGCCCCAGCATTTGCCTGGTGTGAAAATGGGAAACCACGGAAATCCATCTTCAGGGCTGCCGACAGTGGGGTTCGAACCCACTATCTCCCAATTACTGGATACTGGCCGCACTTAAGCGACTGCAGCTATCGAGCTCGGTCCTTCGTAAACAAACCATTTCACTATGGGAATGCATACGGACACTTAGGTTAGTGGTCCTGCCTTCAGAACCCAGGTGATGTTCCATGCACCAAATTAAAGCCACCAGGTTTAAATGCTATATGAAAGGAATTTAAAATTCTAGAAACAAAGGTTAAACAGTAGCATCTTAGGAAACACAAGTAAGCTAATGGGGATCAAGGGGATTCTAAAGACATGACTGTTTATGGTAATTATTTCCATATAATAGATCTGTGCCGTGAGGTGGCAGCATATCCAATTGCAAACCTATTTTGGAACTGAAGATTCCGCTAGTTCAGTGTGCTAGCCCCATTCTAAAGGAAACAGGTAAACAAAGAAAAATACAATGTACATTAAAGTTAGGCCTATATATAGTAAGGTTGTCTCGTTCCAAATGAGGTAAATTATATCATAGCGCAGACAGATGCCATTTTGTTGAAATGAAATTATTGAAGATGTGAGAGTGCCCTGTAGAACTTTTGCAAGAGAAACAAGTTAATTCAAGACATCATAAAAAAATAAAGTTTGCCTTATCCCCATCAGACCGGACTCCCCTTTGGAGCGATAGCTCAAATGAATGACATCATCTCTGACTGAGAACCATGATGAGAATCCAAGATGCTAGCTCCTGTTTTAGGATATAAACCCCCCTGTTTGCACACAGCACCCTTCCAAAACAAGGAAACCAATGGAACAATCACACGCAGAATTACACCAGGGTAACGTTCGCATCTTCTTAGATGAGGGTGGAACATTCTCACACTCTGATATTGACCAGAACACCAGCAATAAGGGTTCATTCTGGTGCCAGCAAGACTTGAGAACAAAAAACCCAGGCCTGTCATAAGATGTTCAACCAGTTTTCATCACCATTTTACTGTGCAGAACCAATATTACACTTTCTGCATATTTATTTATTTATTTATTTATTTATTTATTTATTTATTTATTTATTTATTTATTTATTTATTTATTTATTTATTTATTTATTTATTTATTTATTTACATAGTTTACGCCCACATTGGAGCACTTAAATCAAACCCAAATACATTTATGTTAACAAAGAATTAACTGAAGATTTAGCTTGCATCATCTTCTTCCTGTCCCAAAACCTCTTCATTCTGGCTGAATGAAATGCCTTTTGGTCCCAGTTTCAATGATGGTGAAATCCTGACATTCAGCTCCCGGTGGTAGAAAGGGGGCAACAGCTGTATATATAGATTATGCTAGTTGCCTTACGTCGCACCGACTCAGATAGGTCTTATGGCGACAATGGGACAGGGAAGGCTAGGAAGTGGAAGGAAGCGGCCATGGCCTTAATTAAGGTACAGCCCCAGCATTTGCCTGGTGTGAAAATGGGAAACCAGGGAAAACCATCTTCAGGGCTGCCAACAGTGGGGTTCGAACCTACTATCTCCCGAATACTGGATACTGGCCGCACTTAAGCGACTGCAGCTATCGAGCTCGGTATATAGATTATGTACAGGCGGCTAATGAATGAAGGGACCGAGTATCTCCCGGTATAAGGAGACCACCCTCTATCAAGTGCCAACGGCCTCCTAGGAGGGCGGATGAGTGGATAGAAGGAAGGGCACTCTTTTTCCCTTGGAGTGAGAAATTGCTCTTAAAGGCGGAAGAGCCACTAGATGGCCAACGGCATATGATGGAGAAGGCAATGGGAAACCACTCCATTAAAGACCCACTCCACAAATTCATCATTCATCAATCCATATTTCATTAATCATCCTTCCAGATCATATCTGGAATGGTAAACCATGACTACGGTCAGAAACATTGATCATTGATCAGATAATCAGCCAGATATGATTAGTCTTTTCTTTTCTGCATAATAATAAACTGCAGAATAAATATTCACCCCTTAACATACAAAACCACAAAAATAATTTTATAAACTGGTACATGTTGCTTTATTTAAAAAAAAATACAAATAAATTAAAAAATTATTCAGTTGCAGTGATATTGAGGCATTTGAGGCCTAGGCTTTCTAACCCCATTATGATTTGTTTTCTCTCATTCTTGAAGTTATAGCCTATTTCCATCATAATTTTCTTCTCATTTTGATAGTTATATTTATTATCTTCATCATCAATAATCATGTGGTTTTGTAGCTTATGAAAATAAGCATAATAATCACCATCATTGCCAGTTAGTTCATTACCATGATGACTTAACAATATTATCACGTCAGCGATTCTTGCATCTGAAGGACTCAGAAAAAATCTATATTCAGGAATATTTGGTAAAAATGTGAGAGATATGATTGAAAATAGGATTTTGTATAATTTTTGTTATGTAGATCGAATGTTAAAGAGAAGAATTTCATTACGTGCATCTTTTTGACACAGCCTATTATTAAAAGAAATTGTTCTTGTTTTGGCCTCTTTTACATTGCTGTGTCACTGTACACTAATCAAATAATCTATAGCCTAGTGTACAACTTGGCTACCCCAGAACTTAAATAGCATATTTTAAGAAATTCTGCTTAACCACTTTCCTGTGAAGATAAAAATTGAACTGAACCTGCTTCAGACGTTTATACTCTTAATTCCAGATACGTATAATACAAAAATATTCAATTGTTCAGAGAAAATTATAATTTTATTTCAGTCATTCACCACTGATCTGCATTTAAGGCTGTCATCCAGGTGGCAGAATCTGTACCAGTTGTTTACCTAGTCTTTTCTTAAATGATTTTGGAGAAATTGGATTCTGATCAAAGACCTACTTTGGAAAACTATATCAATTTTAATTCCTTTTCCTATAAACAAGTATTTGCCCCAGATTGTTCTCTTGAAATCCATTTTTATTTTCATACTTTTACTTTACCTGCAGGAGCTGCTGGGTGAACTTAGTAGCTCAATAGATGGTGTTGCCTGTCAGGCAGGCAGCTAGTCATAGAAATTTTCAAAAATCTAATATGGGTCAGTCTCTGACAGCACCAAGTGCAAATGCTAATACTAGGGTGTCACCCAGAAGTGACGCATGGTTTCATCACCTGGAGGCCATGAGAAATGGGCAAGTGCAACCTCACATTTCTGGTCTGTGATACTAAAGAAACAAGTTTAGAAGATCAGGATTCCAACATGAGCCATCAGAACCCTAATAGGAAAAAAAAGCTACGAGATTTCAGAAACTCCAGCAAGAAGGAAAATCAATATTGCTTATATCCACGAGACCACATACAAAAGGTTCGAGATCAAAAGACATAGGGAATGGTTTTTAAACTCATACACATGGGTACTGATAGCAAGAGGAATGGCACTGGCATTGTGCTTGACTAAGACTTTAAAGAGAAACTGATAAAAGTGAAGAGAGTGAATGACCGAATTTTGACTATCAAACTCATGCTAGAATGTAGTCGGTGTTTATACTCTACAAGTAGATGTCATTCGAACATCAAAGATGAGTTTTGGTCTGACTTAGATGCAGTCCTAAGCAATATTGTGCAACATGTTTCTTATAGTGTCTGGAGATTTGAATGGTCATGTGTGCAGATATCCATGGAGGATATGGGTATGAAACGAGGGGTGAAGAGGGTGAAAACATTCTTGTAACAAAATAGGCTAATTACCAAAACTTGCTCAATACTTTTTTTGAGAAAAGGGATGAACACCTTTTAACTAGGGCCTAGATTTTTAGGTGGTGTAAACTTTCATTTTGAGCTCCTTGTATGCTAAAAATTGGCATTTCAGGTTTGCTTCATGGATCAATGAATACAATAATTATTTCTGTTTTTTCTTTGTTTTGTGAAATTTATTTATGAACTTATCTCACGAAAGTTTATGCTGTCAAAGGTATTCAAAAGAAACGCTCTGAGAATAGATTTTACTGTTTTACTCTTGCATTGCAGTAGATAACTATATACACACCCAAATTGTCTAGCTGAAATGATTTCCTAGCATAACATAACCCATCCTTGTATGAAGAAAAATTTCTTTCAATTGAAAATGACATCGTTGGGACATAGGGCATAGGTGTTAATGCTGCTGATTCTAGCGTTAATTTTCCTGTATAATTTTTGTCCCTATAATACTCAACTGACATTTCATATCTTCAAAATGAGGATTGTGTACAAGAATCTTCTGCATCTTTGAAGAATATGCAACTCCCACTAGTCCAGGTATTTCTTTACTGGAAACATTGCCAGTGATATCCAGACATCTTTGGTGACAGGGTTGCATTTTCCAACCAGGGAATAGCTTCTTATATGAAACAAACAGGTGTCTTAATACATGCAAGGGAAGCAACAACAGTGGGAAACTCAAGCGATTTCTTGGCCTTGGTGGTGCAAGAAGCTTCTGTTTCATCCAAGTCATCTATGACATTTTTAATGCCTTTTATGAGTAGGTGCTCAGCATAGTAAATGGCAGGAGATAACTAAGTTCCCCAGCAGGTAAGTATCAGTTCAGATGGAAGAGAGATTGGCAGTAGTTTCTCTTTGAACAACTGTGTATGTGTAGCATGCTCAGCTAGAAGGACAGTTGAACCTCCTCTACCTTCAACATGCAGACAGCACTATCTGTCACTAACAAAAGGAACTTAATATCCTGATTCTATGCTGGCTGCAATATGCATATAACATCCATCTCTGCACAGGCCATTGTGCTGTTGTTTGGTTTTTCTATTTACTTACAAATAATTAGATGAGGGTTACCTGCTTCAATTGGATCCAGCATACCTACTACCACAACTATCAAATTTTTCATCGGCAGAACACCAGACACAGTGGTCACCCAACCTTTTCTTAATTCATCTAGTGAATTCAGGTAAACAGGAAGCAAATCATTCTTCCTTAAACTGGATTTATTAGGTATATTGCAGCCTCTGATGTTTTCTAAGAATGGTTTCATGGTTGGGTTGATCAGCATGTTCCATGGGATGTTTGCAGATACCAACACCTGACATAGGTGAAAGGATTGCTAACTGAGGAAGAAATAAGCATTTGCTACTGCTACTGGACTTATTTCTCCTAGTTACATGCACAACAAGTACAGGCGCAGATTTATATTGCTCAAGAGGGAGTTCTGCTCACATTTAACCTGAAATAAAAATAAAAATTTCAAGAACACTTCAACAAGTATTTACATTAATTTATACTTGTATTAACTCTATAACTGGCAATATAATGTATCTGTAATGCACTAGCAAGCTTTTCATCACTCTGAGAGGTATATTCTTGAAAATATTAGAGAAAATGTATTGGCATGCAATCATTTAGAGGTGTGGCCTTAGATCACCCTGTTACGATACGTTGCTTTATGGGAGGTTCGTCATCACTTTCCGATAGTTGATGGAAGGAAAAGCTCATAAACATTCTGAATCTGACTCTGAATCTGTTGGTTCATTACCAATATCCTCAAAATCAGATCCGTCACTTTCATCTTCTAACAAATTTTCCTCAACTTCAACACTATTTTTCCGTAATGAAGTGAACATGCCATATTTAGACACACACTGTACTATAAATGTATATAATCAATCAAATAATCATATACCGGTATACACAGAAGTAAATAACTTGCATCAAAATAGAAGCTTTGTTTACAAACACTACAGAAATGGTACTCAGACAGATCGTTGGAAAACTGCACTCATTTATTTCTGTGATATTGCACCCAGAGAAGTTGTAAATATGAATGAAACTGAACTCATGGCTGTGTGGACATAGAGAATGACATAAAGTAGACTGTTGTTTTTTGTTTTGTTTTGTTTTGTTAAGAAGGAAGTCATACTTTCCAGAGTTGACTCAGTTAAAAGTAACTTAAAAGCTTTTCAGTCTGTCAAACACACAAGTTCAGTATACATATTACATGATAACATACCTGTAAATCCACATACTATTAAATTTTTATTTCTCGTTTAATAGTGTAATGAGGAATTACTGGTATATTCAGCATTTGCCAGTTCTATGGTTAAGATGCACTAAGTCATGTAGATCATTAGTTTCCTACCCAACTCTAGAACCACTTGTGTATATCAGGCCCGTCCAACTTCAGAGGGGTTAGGGGCCCAAATATTTAGACAATTCATGCTGAGGGCCACACACAGAAAAGTTTCACTCAAATATATTTAAAAGTAAAATACAGCAAACCAAATTGTTGAACCAAAATGTAGAAATCAATGTAATCACTGAGGATTCTCAGACTCCCTCAGTGAAGCAGGGATATCCACTTCTATGTTAGTAACTGCCAGTTTTAGTGGGTGTAACAAAGAATCATAACCGAGATAGCTTCTGTACTTGGCACTTAGCTCACTCGGGCGAAACGCTGGCAATGAGAAATGCGATAACTGGAAAATTTATAATGTGTCCAATAACGGACCATTTATATTGGTATTAAAAATTTACTCATTCAGGACAAATATTTCAGGTTCCTTATGGGAATCAACATCTATATCATCTGATGGCCAGGCAGGCATCAAATTTTTGGTAATGAGACAAAGTCTCTCGCAGTCCATTGACACTGCAGGTGGTTCCAAGTAGCCTACGCAGTGGCCTCCATGGTATGCATTAGTGATGCGTCTTGGTAGGTGTGCTATTTACCAACTGATGAGCCCAACTTAGCACACTCGGGCGAAATGCTGGCAACCAGGAATGAGTTAGCTGGAAAATTTATAATGTCCAATAACAGACCATTTATACTGGTATCGTAAGCAATGGGTAGCATAGCGATTGGTCTCTGTGGTGGTGGTGGTGGTGGTGGTAGTGGTGATTATTGTTTTAAGAGGAAGTAAAACTAGGCAACCATCCTATATATAATACTAATCAGAGAGAAAAAATAGAAGGGATCCAACACTTTAAAAATAAAGGTATCGGCCGAAGAAAGACAAAGTCCACAAAGGATGTAAAAATGAAAGACTCCCTAGGCCTCGAATGCTCTAATACCATCAGGGTTGAAAAAGAACAAGAGTTGACCAAGGGAGGTCGGATAGTATAGATGAAAGTGAGGAGCCTGGCACAAGTAAGTGGAAGCAATGCCAGGACTCAAGGGCCTTGTGGTCATCAAACCACACTCCAAAGTTCAGAGCCCTTGAGGCCTTGGTGTCTGTGTCTATAAGGTTTACCAGAGAGAAGATGAAAAAATAATTGAAGTATGGTACGGGTGGAGAATCAGATGGAGGAGCATATTTATTTATGGGAAGTTCTATGAAGGAGACATGAGGTTGATGAATGTTGTCATGTTCACTGGGAGAAATTTCCATAAAATATCTCCAGAGACATTACCATAATCATCTTTGTCATCACTAATTTCATCTACTACCACATTCACAGTAGCTTTAGTTCCGTTACAAACAAATAAATATATATATATTTTTTTAACTGCAGTGATCCAGGGTGCTTGTCCGGTATAATTTTGTCACTACTCTCTGAACTAAATTCACTACTGCTATCTGATAATACATCATCCATATTAACTTCACACTGCTACAAATACTCCATTAATTTATCATCATCAACACCTGCTGAAAAAATATCATGTGAACCATTTGCCATTTTGCTTTCACAAATTCACTTACTGAAGGAGCAGTCACTTACTGACCAGTTAGGGGTATTTCTAAATACAGGAAACAGCAGGAAACAGCTCTTGTGAAAGCCAGAACACCCTCTTAAAACTGCCAAAGCAAGGTCAGACACACAATAATTTGTAGCCTCTTCACTATAGGTTGTGTCCACTTCGTAGTGTAGTGGTCAGTGTTACTAACTGCCATCCTCGGGGGCCTGGGTTCAATTTCCGGTACTGCCAGAAATTTAGGAATGGCAGGAGGTCTGGTATGTGATTTAAATGGTACATGCAGCTCACCTCCAATGGGGGTGTACCTGAAAAGGGCTGCACCCCCTTGGGATGAGGACACAAGTTACTGTAGGTTGTCACAAAAGTATGCACGTCACTATAGGTTGCCACAAAATTATATATATCATAGAATTTTATGCCAGCCGATGTAATCAGTGCTGGAAACTTCTGACTGGATTTTTAAAGGCTGACCTGATCGGCTTCAGCAATTTAAAGGGCTGGTGCTTACACTACCGCCGGGCTCCAAGAGGTTTCATTCATTAGTTGGAGGAGGTCTCACAGACTGAAACATGTTCTAATATGTGTATTTATATCTTACTAAATACTGAATGGTGGAAATATAAAACATATCAATTAAAGGAATAATTAATTTATCATCATTATCATAATAATCATCTTATTTATTTATAGGAATAGACAATTTGAACTACAACAATGAATGTGGTTAAGTGTAAGAGACGGCAAAGAGCCTTACTTCACTACTTGTAAATAAATAAATAAATAAATAAATAAATGAATAAATAAATAAATAAATAAATGAGCATTCAAGGATATGGCAGTGCAGTTTTTAGTATGTTCTGGAAATTTTACTTGCTTGGAGCATGCCTTGCAGAAGACAACTCAACCATACTTAGTGAAGTTTCTATCTGTAGCAATCTAGTTTCTTAATAAGTCTGCTATTTTGCTATAAAGTTAGAAAAGTATTGCAGCAAACATTCACCAAGTGTTATGCCTTCTGTATTCTCTGTGGACGAATGGAGGATAATTTGTAATGTTCCTCCTAGCCTTCTATCAGCTGTCAACTGATGTCAGAAGTGCAGTGGGAGGCAAGTATGAAATGAATATACACCCCGCAAATCCCATGGCACTACAGCCCTGAAGGGCCTTGGACTACCAAGCGACCGCTGCTCAGCCCAAAGACGTGCAGATTATGAGTTGTTGTGTGGTCAGCTTGATGAATCCTCTTGGTCGTTATTCTTGGCTTTCTCGACTGGGGCTGCTATCTCACCATCAGATAGCTCCTCAATTATAATAATGTAGGCTGAGTAGACCTCGAACCAGCCCTCAGGTCCAGGTAAAAATCCATGACCTGGCCAGGAATCAAACCTGGGGCCTTTGGGTAAGAGGTAGGCATGCTACCCCTACACCATGGGGCTGGTACATCTCAAAATTTGTTAATTAAATAGCAAGTGATAAAAGTAAGTTAAAACCTAAAAATCCAGGCACTTCTGTTAACACGTGAAAGTGTTAGGGTGAAATAACAAGTTGACTACATTTTAGAACAGAGAGAAACTACTTGATGTGTTAAGAACTGTAAGGTTATCCCACGAGAAAAACTTTCCTCCCGACATTAACTACTTATTACTGACATCATGGTACATGGATGTCCAAGTAGAAAGATACAAAAGGTGTATAAGAACTGAGTGGTGGAGATTACAGGGGGAACTGATAGAAACTCTCAAGGAGGAACATTGACAAACCGATAATGAAAGCAATGTTGAACAAGAGTGGTGTACTGTGTCATCAGTGGTCAGAGAAACTGTAATGAAAGTTCTTGGTCAGAAAAAGGAAAAGAGTTTCATAAAATAATAATAATAATAATAATAATAATAATAATAATAATAATAATAATAATAATAATAATAATAATAAAAAGGGAACTTGGTATGGAATTCAGAAGTCCAACTTGCAGTTACAGAGAAGAGGACCTGTTTCAAAACACGGCAAATATTTGAACATCCCCAGGACCATCAAAAATACTGTGAGGCTAAGAAAGAAGCCAAGAAAGCAATAAGTATGGACAGAGATCATGCATATGAGGTTTTTTATGAATATTTAGAAACAAAAAGAGGAGAAAAGACTTTAGACTTGAAAATTAAGAGAAAGAACAAAGGAGGACATGCATTAAGGATAAGCAAAACTCTGTATGATGAAGACCAAATCTGCTGAGGGCATTTTGCCAGGCTTGAATCTGGTTTTTGCAGGTCATGTTTGGTGGTACTGGCAAGCATGACATCATCCGCATACAATATGTTCCGTGGAATTTCGCGCTGTAGGTTTCAAAAGATTGCGTCCGTTACACAAATTAAGAGTAGAGGTAACAAGGTTGAATCTTAATGAACACCAACTTTGTTTGGGAAGCTGTCTGATATACCAGCATCACATCGTACTCTACTACTGGTGTTAACATGAGCATTGGCCAATGTAACACTAGAACCGCAGTGGGTCATTACTGGAACATTGGCTAATTCTTTTGCTTATACAGTTTTTTAATTGTATTTGGGATCCTGAATTTTTATGACTTTTATCAATAATTTTAATTAGTATCTACACATAATTTGATATTTCTGAAAATAACCCATTAAGAGAGAAATCTATATACACCTAGAACTGTGGCTAGGTCAGATTTGACCCATCAGTGATAGCTACCATCAAAGCAACATTGAAATTGATTTCAAATTCTACAATGTCATCCATATAAGATGGCTGGAACACACTGTCTGAATCCATCAAGACATGTGCCATATCCACCTTAGATGTCATCAAACCAAACTGATGCCTTATTGACAAGGGGACCTGGTGATAGAATGATGATGTGCAGCAGGCAACACGGAAAAGAAGGCTGCTTATAAGACATGGTACCAGACACACAGCATGGAGGATTTAGAAGGGTACCAGGCTCTTAAGTCTACTGCAAAACGAGCTGTTACAACTCCAAAAGCAGTACATTACTAAGTCATCTATAACAAGCTCAAGCTGGATAAGGCTGGTAGCATGAATACAATCTACAAACTTGCCTGCACTCACGATCACTCCACACAAGACCTAGGTCATGTTATCAACATCAAAGACAGAAATGGGCTTCTGCTACAAAAGGGACATGACAAACTACATTGCTGGAAGGAGTATTTTGAGGATACATGCAACAAGGAATTCCCTCATCCACCTCTACCTATAGATGATCCCATTCATGGCCCAGTGCCCATTATCACTATGGAAAAAGTGTCCACTGTCATCAACAAAATGAAGCCCCTGGTGCAGATGATATCCCAGCTGAAGTATGGCATCGTCTGGAAGAATAAGTTATAGTATGACTTACTGACTTCTTATAGTATGACTTACTGACTTCTTCAACAAGATTACTAGGGAGGATACTACCTGAGGCCTGGAAGGCTAGTATCACAATTCCAATTTGGAAAGGAAAAGGTGATATACAGGGTTGCTCATAAGCAATAAGCCAATATGCCTGTTGTGCCATACTATGAAAAGTTTTGAATGTGTTCTCAAAGCGAGATTACGAAGCATCATCACTGTCTCATCTAACCATTGTGGCTTTGTTAAAAACAGTGGAACAACAGTTGCCATCGATGCATTTCTTCTATTTATGGAAAGACATCATGAGAAAAGGAAGACTGTTCACTTGACCTTTCTTGATTTGGAAAAGGCGTTCAACAAGGTACAACATGATCTTATTTGGTTGGCAATGAGACTGCACAGAGTACTTAAAGCATCAACTGGGTGAAACTCCTACACTGAAAGTCCACAAATTCAGTATGGTGTGAAGCAGGAATGTCCGTTACCTTCCGAATTAATGTTGGTGTCCATCAAGGATTAGCTTTGTCCCCATTGGTCTTCATGATCTTCATGAACACCATCACAAATGACATTCAGACCAGGCATCTGTGGACGTTATTATATGCGGACGATGTCATGCTAGCTAACGAGACACATGAGGGCCTTGAACAGCAAGTACAAGAGTGGAAGAATTTGGGATGAAATTAAATCTGAAAAAGACAGAGTACCTCAATTATTCATGGTAATGGGTGGTAGCCACCCGACGGATAACTGTAAACATGTTTAATATGAAATAAGTCATAAACATTCTAATCTGTTCTTATTAAATCACTTGTTTAATGAATGGGTTGAAAAGACTCATGCTCCTTTTGATCAGTAATACTGAGCTAAAAATGCATGCAAAAGACTATATTTATCAACATTGTTTAAAAAAATTTATTATTACATTACTTACACAGTTTTACATATTTAGCCTTGCATATTCGTATTGAAAATTTGAGAAAATGATTTAAGATATGATTAGGGCTCAGAAGTTGAGAAAAAAAAATTTTCTCGAGTGTCCAAAGATGAAGCCTAACATAATGTATTGTACCAGTAACAGATACACACTTAATTACGCGCGTGATAGAGCATGAAAAGTACGCTGGGTGAGCGCAGTCTTAGAGCAGGAGAGTGTACAGAGAGGGAATTGCAGTTGAATAAATATTGCGTAGTAGGCCACACTAACTTTTATTACTGTTGGCAAATATAAATAAATTCCCTGTGATGTCATAAAATCCTTGTCAAATGGAATGTTCATAGCATCAAGATTTGATATTTGAAAGCAAATAGAGTTATTCTTGACGCTTGAATTCTGTTAGTGATTGACACTTAGTTTTAGTAAAATGGTCAAAGTTCATTCTTGAAGTTTCAAGCAAATACTCAATTCAAAATTATAAATAAAAAAAGTTCCTTCTTGGAATAATTAATCAACTTGACTTATTATGAAAATAAAAAAAGCTCACTCTTGATGTTCTAAATTGAATGCCTAATTCAAAAATTATTGTAACTTAATTAGAGTTCACTCCTGGTGAGGGCATATGATGCTGTTGATGGTGATTCGTCCATCGGATGGGGATGTTAAGCCTTGAGCAGACCCCTCAGTGCTATTCGACAGGAGTAGGCAATGTGCCGGCACCGGGTTTCACCCTCTCCCTACTATTATATATCATGTCATTCATTTCATCTCTTTAACTCCTCTGATGAGGTTGACATCAGGATGGGCGTCCGGTCATAAAAACCCGCCGCGGCAGATTCATCTCACCTCATACTCGACCTTGTAGGGAAACGGGACAAGGGTTGGACAAACAACAATTAGAGTTCACTCCTGAAATAATCAGAAAAATTGATATTACTCAAGTTCTAGTTCACTGGAAAAATATCTAACAAAATGATTAAGTCTCGATTGCATTCTATAAATATCCTTCAAAGTTCTTTCCACTTGTTTGCAAGTTTTTTTGAGCTTTAGAGTAGCTCTGGTAAGATTTAATATTACACTGGCTTTACGTGTAAAACTGAAAGTTATTTGAAAATTGAAGTCACTTGAAAGTTAAACTGGAAGCCACTTGAGGATTTGATAGTTACTTGAAAAATTAAAGTGACTTGTGAACTTGGAAGTTAAATTAGAAGTCACAGTTCATAAAGTTCAAACTGACTGTTCTTTAAACAACACAGATGCATATCACCATTAAGTTGTTGTGGATCTTGAAGTTGCTGGCTCTGTCTGACTGCGTCCTCCCAGCTCCAGAGTATCAAGCATCCACCGGCGACCAAGAACACCGTTACCATATGTCCCCTGACGATGCGGAACACCATCACCACGTATCCCACGTCATGTTCCCTTATGTGAAATAATGGGCACGTGATTTTAAGAAACAGAGTCCTAAATAATTGCTCACTTGCAGAAGTTCAATTACATAAACATCGTTCATTAAATTGTAAGTTATGTCGTTTACTAACAGTTCTACAGCACACGGCACAAAATAATATATCCCATTGAAATAATTATAACACTTGTATTTTCAAGCAAGCAACATAAAATGTTAAAGTGTTTGAATGCTTTTAAATAAGTCCTTTAGAGGTGGATGAAAAAGTTTTAGAGTATAAAGTTACACTGCTGTCACAGTCAAGGTTTTCACTTAGGTCGTGCCTCGCTGATACTAAGTTCGAAGTTACAGACATCCGGAATATGTCACTCCATGCACCAAGTCAAAGCATACTTGCCAGTACCACATCATGCAGCAGACCTCCACCGGTCTCTGCTGTTGGTCATTATGTCTGTCGTTGAGTTTCTAGGCTCTCCTTTTATACAAAAGCTTGACCCTGGGCGTGAACGTCATGGATGTCACCCGATATTTTAATATCTTAATACCTCCATGAATAATGCAGATATCGACTTGAAATTTGAGTATGAGTTATTTGTTATTGCCATCTACATGATCCTGTTGTCCATTTGCTATTATCTCATCAGGAAGTGGAGATAGAAAAAGTTTCTAGATCATTCTTTCTGACGTGTGGGCCATGTATTTGGTCACGTCATGGTTGATCCTCAGCAAGCTGCAGCCGAGCTTGCTAGCAGCATGCATTGCATCACAGACTACAGTGCGCATAATTTAAACTTGTGACAAAGGCCGTGCTATCTCCTGTCTGATTACAGGCAATTGCAGGCATAACTGGATGGTTCCTATTTGAGTATATTCATTCTGGGTCATTGTAGGCCAGAAAATGGTGGATTTTATTTGTCCTTTTTTTTTTGGCCTTTTTCGGCGTTTACTCGGCTTATTGATCTTCTTTTTTTTAGCCCTTTTTAGGTCTTAGCGGCCTATGTTTTGCAACTTCACCCTTTTTCAACTATATTTTTTTTACTGCCCATTTTCAATTATAATCATTATTACTGTAGTTCATCCATCACATCTTGAACATCTTTTCTCTAGTAATTACATGTATTTGAACCATATCTGAAAAGAGTGGAAATGAAATGAAAAAATGAAACTAGTGTTTGAAGGAGTATCAAATTATGTGCAAGGTAAGAGAAACATTGAAAGAAGAAAATTTTGATGTGAGTGTTTTTGAAGAGCAAGATCTCATTTGCCTTAACATACATTGATGTGGAGAGAAGTTTCTCGATGTTTTGCAATGTGCTGTCCAAAAACCGACAATCCTTTTACACCTAAAAACCTGGAGATACTGCAAAACCAACTGAGGTAAGATTTTGGAATTCCAATTTCTGTAACCCTAGTGTGTTTAATCCAAATATGATTCCAGTTAAACTAATTTAAATTTCTTTCTCCAGAACGTCCATTGGGGGTTCACTGAATTCATTATAGGTGAAAAATATTTCATACTAAATTCTGCAAGTACTTTGTTTTAACAACACAGAATTCTTTTTTTTTTTTAATTATGTTAATCTAACAATATACACTGTCTAAAAGAAGTATTTTAAGCATATATTTTTGCACTGTATGTTGCATATGCCACCAGAATTTTGCCTTTTTAAACATTATATTCCTTAATTAAATATGTAATTAAAACTAAAATTATGAATTAATTAGGATTATAACCATCCTGGATCGCACAAAAGGGCGGCTTTCTTTAGTGTGGTGTATAGAGCTTTTAATATTTCTTCATTCGAAAAAGAACGTAAAAAATAACTAGATATCATTTTTAATATAGCTTCGCACAATGGTTATAACTTAATAAGAACTTCATTGAGCATATCATTAATAAAGTCACAAATAAACCACCTTCCACTCTAAGTAAAGAACATAAAAAAAGGAGGATAAAAACAAATATGTTCTTTTCACATTTAAGAATAACATTTTCCCGATAACGAACGTTTGTAAAAAAACCAAAATTAACGTAGCCTTTAAAACAATCAGTAATACCTCCAAATTACTTTTTAATGATCGCTTGTAATAAGGAAAACCTTTACAAATTTTCGAACTCCAGTGTTTACCAAATTGACATGTACCCAATGCTGAGCTTCCTAAATTGGGCAAACTTGCTGTAGCTTTTATATTCGCTACCAGGAACATGTTGAAACAAAACAGTACAACAAATTTTCAGCCTTCGCCAACCATACAGTATACCAGATTTTCATCATTCTTCCTCTTCAATAGAAAAAAGATCTTTCTATTATTTTTACAACCAGGGAAGTCTCCTTTTGAATATATATGGAAATATCTTTATTAATTTAGACCAAAGATTGAGCCCTGTAGGCAATTTGAATGAGCTGTCCAAGATTATCAACATCCTCATAGACATGGTAATTAATAAGTTTTTAATCATTCTTTGAACAAGATGTCTCCTCTGAGCATGAACCAGCATTCTGCTTTTCCTTCCATTCTACATCCTCCCCAATGCCCACACTTCCGACCACTCCCACTCTCCCAGCCAACACACTCCCCGCCTCAATGTCAGCCCCCCCATCATGCCTGCAACATGCTCAGTTAGGCACAACAGACCTTCCACAACAAGACGTGGATAAACCAACTTAAGCCAGCGAGGACGTAAGTTCCTTTTTTTTCTATTGCTTTTCATCCCAATTTTATTACCCCCCATCACTTTTTTGGTTCTCCATGCTTACAGTTTTCCTGTTTGTTACAGATATGTCCTTTCAATAACTTAACTTTTAACTATCTGGCTTGAGCATGATTTCACACCATGTCCCACACAGCACAAGTCAAGTTTCTCCAGACTCATAATATTATAGCGTCAACATCAACATGATCCAATTTATTATTTAAAAAAAAATTTTTTTTTGCTATTTGCTTTACGTCGCACCACACAGATATGTCTTATGGCGACGACGGGAGAGGAAAGGCCTAGGAATTGGAAGGAAGCAGCCGTGGCTTTAATTAAGGTACAGCTCCGGCATTTGCCTGGTGTGAAAAGGGGAAACCATGGAAAACCATCTTCAGGGCTTCCGCCAGTGGGGCTCGAACCCACTATCTCCCGATTACTGGATACTGGCTGCACTTAAGCGACTGCAGCTATCGAGCTCGGTGTGATCCATTTTAAGAAGAGCCAAGTTGGTGCCACATTTTACAATCAATGAAAGACTTTTAGGTAACAAGAACTTGATATTTTAGCCTTTACATAGTTTTATATACTTCTTATTATGTGATACTTTTCTCTTTTGGTTTTAATTTGATATTCGAGCTATAGCTGATGATGTCCATGATATAAGGACGAAACATGTACTAAGTGATTTTAATTAATTCTGTGAACTCTCTTATAGTCTTTTCTTAAATATTTGCAAAGAATTTGGAAATTTATTGAACATCTCCCTTGATAAATTATTCCAGTACCTGACTCCCCTTTCAATAAATGAATATTTTCCCCAAATTGTCCTCTTGAATTCCAACTTTATCTTCATATTTTGATCTTTCCTACTTTTAATAACACCAATCAAACTTATTCATCTACAAATATCATTCCATGCCATCTCTCCACAGACAGCTTGGAGCATACCACTTATTGCAAGAAATCAGCTTCATTTCCCGTATCAAATCTTATTTATGTTAAATCAATAAAAGTGAACTTGCACCTGTTTGATACGAGGGTCGAGTTATAAATCATGGCAACTATTTTTTTTCTCATGAACAGGAGACAACATGGAAAATTTAAGATATGTATTTGGAAATATAGGGCATGTACTTCTGCATAGTGCCTGAAGACAAATTCTGACTTTAGGAGATTCTCGTAGGAAAGTGACAGAACACAGGCCATTGGTAAACATTGTTTTATTATGGTATAGTAAGCAAATACACAAGACTACGTACAAAGGACAGGTCTCCACTGGTCACAGACCTTCAAAATAATCACCCAAGGTTTCCACTGTGCGTTGCCAGTAGTGGGCAGGCACTGAATACCATCACTGCATGTGTATCGCTAACGTGTGACACCTCTCTTCGAAATGCTGTTCCCGATGTCCTCTTTGTTAGCAAACTGTTGTCAACCTAATGTTTCCCGCAGCTCTGCAATGCATTTGCGTGCATTTCTGCTGTGGAGAACTGCTATTTTAATATACGATTGTTGCTCCTGCATGTTGACTTCCATTTTGTGATGCTCTCACTCACACACTGAACTTGGGGGCATGTTTAGACCCACACTGTTGTTTACATACAACCATCTAGTGGCATCATACACAAGTACATACCATACGTTTCCAAATGCATATCTTAGATTTTCCGTGTTGTCTCCTGTTCGCGAGAAAAAAAAAAATTGCCATGACTTATGACTCAACCTACGTACAATACATTTGCTTTAAGCAAATTAATTAATTATGAGTTGCTGCTAGATCCCTTCAAGGACACAAGTAGGTTAATGACATAACAAGACTTTGGGGAAAGCTTTCTCATAACATCAATAAGACAACAATCAACTTCAGAGGATCCCTTCATAAACAAAAATTCAAGAGACCCTTTTTCACCAAATTAAATCAAACAACAATACTCATTTCAGAAAAGAAGAGCAGCTGAAAAGAATAGTTTTGGTAATTAAGAAGTAACATCGACATGAAAAAGTCCTTTTCAAAAACTTTTAAAAAAATTAACATCAAAGAAAGACATACAAATCACATATGAACAAAAGTGCTGTCATCATCATCATCATCCTAAACCATCTCCAGTTTCCCGGGTGTGGTATATGAGCCTCCTCCATCTCATCCTGTCCTTGTACAATTCTTCCTCCACCAACTTGTCCCAATCATGACCTCTCAGCAGTACATCGCTCTTAACTAAATCTATCCATTTCCTTCGTGGCCTTCCCACGTTTCGTCTTCCTTCTACCTTTCTGTCAAATTCCTTCCTTGCAGTTCTGTTTACTGGCATCCTCTTCATGTGGCCAAACCACTTCAGTCTTGATATCTGAATCTTATTGAGGAGAGAACCATCTATTCCTACTTCTTCTCTAATTTTCTCATTCCTAATCTTGTCTTTCCTGGTTTTCTGGATCATAGTGCGTAGGAATTTCATTTCAGCTGCCTGAAGTTTGGAATTATCTCTATTGGTCAGTGTTGTGGTTTCGAGACTGTATGTAAGAATTGGTGTATAATAGGACTTGTACAATGTCATTTTTGTTTTCATGGGTATTTGCTCATCCCACAGCAGGTGTCTTACCTGGTGGTAAAATTGTGCTGCCTTATTGATTCGATTGTTCACCTCATGTTTTGCTAGGTTGTCATTTGATATAACGCTACCCAAGTATTTGAAAACTGGAATGCTGTCCAGTTGAGCTTCATTTAACATGATTATTGGTTCTGCTCCTTCCCCATACACTTTCATCACCACCGTCTTGGTCTTGCTGATGTTTAAACCATATTTCTTTAACTCCTCATTCCAGCTTTGTATTCTCTCTTCCAATTCCTCTACTGAGTCACTCCAGATTGCAACATCATCTGCAAATGTGAAGGCTTTGATATCTCCATGTTCTTTCATTTTAATAGATTTCATTACTACATCCATTACAACAATAAATAGAAGTGGTGACAATGAGCTGCCCTGCTGCAGTCCTCTCTTTGTTTCAAACCAGTCCGACAAACCACATCCTCCTTGAATACAGCTTCTGTTCCCACTATACAACATTTTCACTTTGTCTATGAGGCTGTCTCGCTCTTGAAGTTCTTTATGCATTGCCAAATTCTTTCCCTTGGTACACTGTCGTATGCTTTCTCAATGTCCAAAAATATTAGAAATAAAGGCTTGTTCTTCTCCCAGTATTTTTCCATTAGCATCCTAATTGCAAATATAAGGTCTGTAGTTGACCTTCCTGGTCTGAAACCATACTTCTCTTCTTCCAAAATTGGTTCAACAATATCTCTGATTCTGTACTAACAAATTTTTAAACAGCTATTTAAGTGAATAGGAAATTGTTTTATATTAGGTTAGAACATGTAGATCCATCTTCCCTTCCCATTTCACTACCCCACTTAACCCTCCCCACATATTTTAATTACTTTATCTTCTTAAATTAATTTTGTTTTAAGCATAACAAAGGATCTATTTTAAGTTTTTTAAGAAGAAGAAAATTCTATGTAATTTCACCTAAGCGATGTTATGTAGGGGAAGCTGTTCCTAAGGAATGAAACATGTACTACAAATAATTAATTTGCCCAAAGCAAATATATAGCATCAAATAGGTGGAAGTTTACTTTAATTGATTTAATGTACATACCACTTAGTTGAGCAGCTTGTCTCCTTTCTTCCAAGTTTTCCCAGTCCAAACCTTGCAACATTTTCATAATGCTACTCTTTTGTTAGAAACCACACAGAGCAAATTGAGCTGCTTTTCTATGGATTTTTTCCAATTCATGAATCAAATAATCCGGGTGAGGGTCCCATACACTGGAACCATACTAGCTGGGGTCTTACCAGAAACTAAAATGCCCTTTCCTTTACATTCTTACCACAACCCCTAAATACCCTCATAACCACATGAAGAGATCTGTAATCTTTATTTACAATCTTTTTTATGTGTTTACCCCAATGAAGCTGCCTCTGTGGATTAGTGGTAGAGTGTTGGCCTCTGGATCCCAAGATAGCGGGTACAAACCCGGCAGAGGTAGTCGGATTTTTGAAGGGCGGAAAAAAGTCCATTCGACACTCCATGTCGTACGATGTTGGCATGTAAAAGATCTCTGGTGACACATTTGGTGTTTACCCAACAAAATGAATTAAATCTCAGCCATAGACGCCCACGAGAGTTTCGATTTACTCAGTCTGCCACATAGTGGGCCTAGAGTAAAATGGAACATCGAAATTGATGAGCAGACAGCCAGATGGCATCAAATTGAAATGTCTGCACATGGTAGCTGAAGCCATATGATTATTATTATTTATTACCCCAATGAAAATCTTTCCTCTTATTAACACCTACATACTTACAGGGATTACTTGAGGTGCTATTACTCCATCACCACAGTAATAAAACTGAGAGAAATTTTTCAATTAGTGGAACTGACAACCTGACTTTTAACCTCATTTATCATTGCCTGCTGTCCATCTCACAACATTGTCAAGGTCATCTTTAATTGCAGTTCTTTACTCATATCGTTTATATATGTAAAAAAATATAATGGTATAATAATACTTACTGCCTTGAGAAATTTCCCTCTTAATTATTATAGGATCAGATAATGCTTCAGCTACTCTAATTCTCTGAGTTCTATTTTCTAGAAATATAGCTACCCATTCAGTCATTATTTTTGTCTAGTCCAATTGTACTCACTCTTTCCAATAGTCTCCCATGATCTAACCTATCAAACTCCTTAGGTAGGTCAAACATTCTATTCAACTTCCTAAATCTAATATATCTGCTAGATATTGGTGGAATCTTACAAGTTGAGCTTCATTGGAATAACCTTTTCTAAATTCTAATTGCCTTCTGTTGAATCAATTATTAATTTTGCAAACATGTCTAATATAACTAGAAATAATACTTTCCCAATGCCTATATGCAACACAAGTCAAACTGACTGGCCTGTAATTTTTGGATTTATGTTTATCACCCTTTCCTTTATACACAGGGGCTACTATAGCACCTCTCCATTCATTTGGTATAGTTCCTTAATGCAAAGACTAATCAAACAAGTACTTCAGATATGGTACTATATCCCAACCCATTTTCTGTAGTATATCCCCAGAAATCTTATCAATTCCAGCTGCTTTTCTAGTTTTCAACTTTTGTAGCTTATTGCAAATATCTTTGTTATTGTAGGTAAATTTCAATTCTTTGTTAGTCTCAGTCACCTCCTCTATGTGGACATTATCCTTGTAATTAACAATCTTTACGTACTGCTGACTGAATACTTCTGCCTTCTGTAGATCCTCACATACACACTCCCTTTGTTCATTACTGATTCCTTGAATTTCTTTCTTGAAACCTTTTTCTGCCTTAAAGTACCTAAACATACCCCTCCATTTTTCACTAAAATTTGTATGACTGCCAGTTATGCTTGCCATCATGTTATCTGTACCGTACCGTTAAAATGTTAATAAATGAAGGGAAGATATAAACAAATACTCTTAACAAGAACAACTAATATGAATAGACGGACAATAGGATTGTAAACTGGTAGTGCTCAAACTCTCAGAAAAGATTATCAGGTTCCTTACAATATAATTTATTAAACATAACTTTTTACATTCTATTTGAAAATGACCTTAACCTTCAAACATGATTTTAAAAAATACATACCTCAACCGTATTAACAGATAGTGCTTATACTGGGGGTATACCTTTTCCGGCCAGTTTAACTGCGCACCTTCTATAAGGCCATCTATGTAATCTAACTTGAACTGATGTATTACAAGTTATTTTGGTTTTCAACTGTTAGATGTCTCTACCATAGGTTTAATTGCTCGATCTTGTGGGGTAAACTATAATTATTTCATAAAGAAATTTGTAATTTTGAGTTTATCAACCTGCTTCCTAGGATTGGTTTTCTTTTTAAATATATCAAAGCTGTCTACACGCAGTTGTATGCGGGCAGTGAACCAAGAAGATTCTTAGCTTGTGCGCCGCGTGTCATCCGAGTATTATATTTGCAGTTGTGCTATAGTGTGTTGTTCTCATTTAGTATCGGTTGTTAATTATTCATGTGTACAATGGCCGCCTCCAGTGGGGGAGGCAGACAAATCTTGGGTGATCAATTACAAGTGATTCAGGAAGTGGAGGTAGCAGTGGAAGATGAATCAATTCAAAACTCTACAATTTAACAAATTAATAACGATCAAACACTTCCTCAACAGTGTAGTCAAGTCAGTAACACCTCTAATATTCAAGTAGAGAGGTAATTCTATACCTTGTCCCACTATGGCCCATTCACCATGTTTGTTGAATCTACAGATAATCAGAATCTAGGGCAGTTACACCCTATGGTGCTCGGTCGACACTTTCATGATAATGCTCTCAATGTGAAATCCATTACATGTAAGGGAAGGAACCGTTTGCAAGTGACATTTAACTCTGCCACACAGACCAATGATTTTTTTGCGCCATTCTATTCTTGACACTCAGAAAATTGAAAGCGTACATCCCATCTGCTAATGTATTATGTGTTGGCCTTATCCGTGATGTAGATAAAGAACTCACAGAAGGTGATATTCTAGCACATATACAATCAACTGTGCCCATTAAGTGGGTACAAAGACTCAAATGTTGGGTGGTAAATAATGATCAAATTGAATACCTTCCTACAGGGTGAATTAAAATCATTTTCTGCACCCAGAATCTGCCTCAACAAGTGTCTCTTTTTAGTGTTTATCTACATGTTGAACCGTTTATTTGCACACAAATTATCTGCCAAAAATACCAACGGTATGGTCACGCTGTGAAACAGTAACAAGCACAGTTTTTCAGATGTGGAAAATGTTCACTTGCGCATACTACTAATCAGTGTATGGAATAATTATGGAAATGTGCACATTTGCAAGGGTGACCATTCAACCAGATCATTTGTCTGTCCAGAGCATCAGTGCCAACTGGAAGTGAAAAAAAGTGATGAGTACTGAATATCTTTCTTTTGAGGAGGTTAAAGTGAAAGCTGCACTATCAATCTACACTGACTGACAGAGCAAATGCAACACCAAGAAGGAGTGGTCAGAACTTTATGCCAATTGCAGGGTAGACTGACGTCACTGAGGTATGCTTATGATGTGAAATGCGCCGCTGTGCTGCGCACGCAGCGAACGATAAATGGGACACGGCATTGGCGAATGGCCCACATCGTACCGTGATTTCTTAGCCGACAGTCATTGTAGAACGTGTTGTCGTGTGCCACAGGACACGTGTATAGCTAAGAATGCCAGGCCGCCGTCAACGGAGGCATTTCCAGCAGACAGACGAATTTACGAGGGGTATGGTGATCGGGCTGAGAAGGGCAGGTTGGTCGCTTCGTCAAATCGCAGCCGATACCCATAGGGATGTGTCCACAGTGCAGCGCCTGTGGCGAAGATGGTTGGCGCAGGGACATGTGGCACGTGCGAGGAGTCCAGGCGCAGCCCGAGTGACGTCAGCACGCGAGGATCGGCGCATCCGCCGCCAAGCGGTGGCAGCCCCGCACGCCACGTCAACCGCCATTCTTCAGCATGTGCAAGACACCCCGGCTGTTCCAATATTGACCAGAACAATTTCCCGTCGATTGGTTGAAGGAGGCCTGCACTCCCGGCGTCCGCTCAGAAGACTACCATTGACTCCACAGCATAGACGTGCACGCCTGGCATGGTGCCGGGCTAGAGCGACTTGGATGAGGGAATGGCAGAACATTGTGTTCTCCGATGAGTCACGCTTCTGTTCTGTCAGTGATAGTCACCGCAGACGAGTGTGGCGTCGGCGTGGAGAAAGGTCAAATCCGGCAGTAACTGTGGAGCGCCCTACCACTAGACAACGCGGCATCATGGTTTGGGGCGCTATTGCGTATGATTCCACGTCACCTCTAGTGCGTATTCAAGGCACGTTAAATGCCCACCGCTACGTGCAGCATGTGCTGCGGCCGGTGGCACTCCCGTACCTTCAGGGGCTGCCCAATGCTCTGTTTCAGCAGGATAATGCCTGCCCACACACTGCTCGCATCTCCCAACAGGCTCTACGAGGTGTACAGATGCTTCCGTGGCCAGCGTACTCTCCGGATCTCTCACCAATCGAACACGTGTGGGATCTCATTGGACGCCATTTGCAAACTCTGCCCCAGCCTCGTACGGACGACCAACTGTGGCAAATGGTTGACAGAGAATGGAGAACCATCCCTCAGGACACCATCCGCACTCTTATTGACTCTGTACCTCGACGTGTTTCTGCGTGCATCGCCGCTCGCGGTGGTCCTACATCCTACTGAGTCGATGCCGTGCGCATTGTGTAACCTGCATATCGGTTTGAAATAAACATCAATTATTCGTCCGTGCCGTCTCTGTTTTTTCCCCAACTTTCATCCCTTTCGAACCACTCCTTCTTGGTGTTGCATTTGCTCTGTCAGTCAGTGTATTATCCACAGCAGCACCCACACCACTTCCCACCCCTTTCTCTAAACGAGCCCTCCCCACCTCCTCCTCCAGAAAATCCCAGGAAAAGAAAGTTCACTCAAGTAGTAATGCAGTCTCCTAGACCCACTCCTGCCCCTGACTTTGATAAGGAGGGATACATGGCACTGTTACAAAATGAGAGAGAATTCCCTCCCAGGTAACCCCTTCTGTACCTTCCCCCTCTACCTCTAGTGCTCCACAAAATATGAGTATTAGTAATACAGCACCACAATAGGCAAATCTTCTGTATCAGCAAAAAAATACCTACAGCAAGAAATTCAAAAAATTATATTTCTCCTACTACAAAATGCAGGAGGAGAAGTGCATATTTCACACATTATCTGTCAGTTAAGGGATCCAATAGCAAATATGTTGGCACTATATGATTCGCATTATACAGTGGAATGCAAGGTGCATAGTTCTTAAAAAGTATGAATTGCAATTATTAATTCAAGAAACTTTTTCTAATATAATAATTATTCAGCAAATATAGTTTTCAAATTCTACCACATTTCATCTCCCAGGTTTTACACTTGAGCATCAAAATGGACCAGGTAGTGCTGGTGTAGCAATTTTCATTCAAAATAATTTATCATACCACACTTTACCTCTCACTTACCAAATCCCCCATACATTTGGCATAGGAATTACGCACAATAATATTCACTTGATTAATATATATTGTCCTCCAGAGGTTTATATCACTGCAAATTAATGGTCACAGTTTTTTTGTCAATTTAACACTTGCAATTTTGTTAACATATTCATTGACTTTAACTGCCACCATACTTTATGAGGAAGTGAGCATGATATTATAAAGGGGATTGCATCTCCTTTCCGAGTCTCAGCAGCATGATTTTATAATATTAAACGATGGATCTCCAATGCGAATCTCCCCATCCGGTGCACCTCCCAGTGTCATGGATTTAACATTATGTCGGTCCCATATGGCTCCCATAACCACATGGCAAGTAAATTTTGGACATGCATTCTAGTGATCATTATCCAATATTATTACACACAGTATGGGAAACCTCGCTTAACGCAGAGAGTGACTCAGCCCAGCAGCAATGTCCACTCATTTTGCAACTTTGATAAGCAAACTTACTGTACATTCCTTCACAATCAACTCAGTAATTTGCAGAATTCTCCCCTCACATACATTTTACTTAATATTCTATCCTTAATAACTATATTCATATTTTTCATCCTTACAAACCTTGTTCTCCCATGTATTTACGCCCTTTTCAGCATATACAGTGATGGGATAGTGAGTGCCTACAGTTAGTATTAAGAAAAAAAATGTATTTCAAAAGTATTGAAAAGAAATAACATTACATAGTTATTTATGTTTAAAGTGACATATTGCAAGAGTGAAACAAATATTTCATGAAAAAAAAAAAAGACAGATAGCCTGGAGAGCCTTGATATCATGTCTGAATTCACACATATCCATTGTCTGTATGTGGAATGCAGTTAGAACTCTTACACATGCTGCCCAAAATAGCACACATTCACCCATACCTTGAGATATTCTCGCTCCCTTTCTCAATTGCCTTACGCCAGACTATACTGTCCTCTTCCCTTTTCATCTTCCTGTTTCCAAACCTTCACAGTATACCACATTACTACAACCTATTCACCTCAATGAATTAATTCAGACACTTTCATCTACTACTAGTTCTTCTCCAGGCCCTGACTGTTACTTATACTATGCTTCATCTGTTGCCTTATTCGGCCCAAAAGGTACTGCTTTAATATTTTAATGATATTTTAGCTTCCGATCATATTCCCATACAATGGAATATCTTTCATCTAGTACCGATACTTAAACCTGGTAAGAAGCCCACTGACCCCATGCATTATAGGGGAATTGTATTGGGTTCATGCATAAGAGAAACCTTCTTAAAAATACTCTTAAACCGCTTGGTCAGGAATATGGAATATTATAACCTGATTCCGAAATCGCAATATGAAGAAAGGACGAAGCACACAAGACCCAATTAATATCCTCATCGTTGACCTTTAGTTAGCTCGACATCAAAAACATAGCACGATCGCCTTTTTTTTAAATATAAAAGGTGCACATGACTTAGTGCCATAACATTTGCTGTGAGAATAACTTGCTTCAGCAGACTTTCCGAATATGTTTATATCGCTCTATATCAGTTACTTACATATCACACCCTTATCATTAAATCGCCACATGCTCCCTTGGTCGGTTGAGAGTCTTCGCATGGCTTACCACAGGAAGACATTTTAAGTGGTGTTCTGTTTGTATTGTACGTGCGCAAATTAGAACGGATAATCTCACTATATGCGAGAGTCTTGGCTTATGCCAATGATTTTGCAATATATATTTCCTGTGAGAGTAAATATGAGTGCAGGAGGATCATAACCAGAAAAATGTGTGACGTAATTAGGTGGTTAGATAACCATGGTTTAAATCTCTCAATTCCCAAATGCACAGCAATGATTTTTACTCATAAGAGGACGTATGATCACTCTCCATTAATTCTTGATGAATTTCTAATTCTGTTCTTTCCCCAACATACATATCTTGGTATCATAAGCTTACGTGGAAACAGCATGTCACTGCAATTCGGCAAAACATGGACGGGTACATCAAAATTCTTCAAACAGTTACGCGTAGAAGCTGGGGAGCAGATCCACTATCGGCCTTATCGCTTTACCGTGCTATGGTGCAATCTATATTGGATTATTGTGGCTTTTTTATAGATATGGTTGCACCTTCAAATTTAGCACATTTACATACCATTCAATATCAAGCACTACGAGTCTGTATAGGAGCACTAAAAACTTCTCCCACGAATGCTTTACTGGTCAAAATGGGTGAATATCCTCTGTGGATACAGAGAAGATCTCTTGCTTGTAAGTACCTCCTAAAGAAATTTGCTTTGGCACAGTCACCATTAATTCCAAAATTACAACTCCTGCACGAGTACTATACACACCATCCTCCCCGAGGTGAACGAACTCCTGTCATATATCAAGCATGCAAAATGTTGAGCACACAGAGCGATATGATTTTATGTTTGCCTAAACTTCTCAGGTATTCCTTTCCTTATAATAGCCTACTTTTTCAACGCAATATCATACTATCCTCTGTAACAAATTTTTTGCCATCAGCACAAAATTCTTTTTGTAACCCATCTGAGTCAAAAAGAGTAAACATTTCTTTCTCTGATATTGAGGTAAGCATTTATACTGATGGATCCAAGTCCAGGCAAGGCATTGCAGCGGCATTTCTATATTTCCAATTTCAATACAATTGAAACGTTTCATTTACCAAACAATTTTTCCATATTTTCTGCAGAATTATTTGCGATTAGACAGGCTCTTATTCATGCCAAGCAACATTCTTATAAGAGAGTAAATATATACATGGATGCTAAATGTACTACAAGCTTTAACCTCTCACAAGACCTCTTACAATTGGTATTTATATAACGTGAAATACTTGTATCAACTTGAACAATCTGGAGTGTACATAACAGCAGTGTGGATTCCTGGTCATACAGGTTTTCCCGGCAATGAGCGAGCTGATGCTCTGGCTAAAGTAGCGAGTAATCAACTCAATGGACCACTTCTGGCAGCAATTCCTCCCCTCGATTTCCTTCCTGTAATCCAAGATGCAGCCGATCTTTCGTGGCAAGATGAATGACAGCATTCTACTCTTATGAAAGGCAATCTTTTTAATCAAATCCAGCCTACAATTCCTCATGACACCCTGGTATTTTTATGGTTCATATACTCGTCGGCATATCATGAATATCATATGTCTCCATTTCAATCATGCACTTACACCGCAGTATAAGTACTGCTTCCGTCTTTCTAACCTCCCTTCTTGTGTGTGCGGATATCCCACTGGAGAAAGTAACCACATTTTTGTTCAGTGTCCAGAATTTGTTTCTTCTCATCGTCAATTTATGACTCGTTTAGTGAATTTGTCTATTCCCCTTCCTACCAGTGTCTCATGTTTACTATCAGCACTCATACCTACCTTAATCGATATATTAAATAAGTTTATTGATGATTCAGTGTTCAGTTTTACTGATAAGCTGTTCATATGTTCGGAACTTTATACTATGCTTCTCATTTCCACTATGAACTGTGTTCGGTTATATACGTGTGACTAAGTTCAGGAACTATAACCATGTGTGCGGTACTTCTATTATTTTGGCACTACTGGATGTTCTACATATCTCAAATTGTAAATAGAAGGTATAAAACGGACTTACGTTTTCAAGACACATGTTTTCAATACACAGACATAGTGTATAGACAGACTCCCAAAGGGGAAAAAGAAGAAGAAGAAGAAGAAGAAGAAGAAGAAGAAGAAGAAGAAGAAGAAGAAGAAGAAGAAGAAGAAGAAGAAGAAGAAGAAGAAGAAGAAGAAGAAAGCTGTCTACACTTCTGCTGGTTCCTTCTTCAAAAGTAATCAACCTATCAATTCTTTTAAAATATTTTCTCTATCCAATCAAAATTGAAGGTGTGTACAGGAATCCAGCCTATCAGTAAAGAGTTCTGGAAGATTCTCCTCAAAAGTACTGTAAAAGCTGGGTGCTTTAGGGCCATATTGTCTTCATTGCTCAAGTTAATTGAGTGCGGCATGTTCTAAGGGAGGCAGGGGACATGGGCGGCGCTCGGAAGGCCCAGCAACTCAAGGTAATGGCAGAATTTTCATAAACATGTGATAGCTCCTGTGGATAGCTTAAGGGGAAGGTTTCAACCTCTTTTATTTCATGCAAGTTTCTAATGTTGGTGGTTTAAATGTAGAATTTTTGGAAAGTCTGAGGATTCTGCTTTATTCCCTACTAGAAATAATGTAATATAGGAGAACAAGGAGTGATTACCCAGTGTTGATTCCCATCTGAACATTTAAAATTCTTAACACTTATTTGGTATTTAATGTTTCTCATTTAGTCACCCCAGTGTAGAATAGGCTTAGTTTCTGCATCATTGGGCCGTAAGCCCGGTTAGGGTTTTAACTATTTCTATAAGTATGGCTGGAGTTGGGACAGCAGTGAGGAAATGATGGAAGCCTCTTCAATTATTGTTTTGAAAAATTCATTTATGGTTTTAAAAATGATTTATGATTTGAACTTTAACACGTTGGGTGCCACGTGCCGCCATATGGCGTCACGGTGGTCTTCAAATTTGAGATGGCGTGACGCCATATGGCGGCACACCGTTCTTGAAATCAGAGTTGGCGTGACGCCATATGGCGGCACAGTTGAGTTTCAGGCGATCCACCATAGATAATCACCTGTGACATCAATGCGCGTAAAATTGGTGCTACGTGAAAGGGCGAACTTCAGGTTCTATTCCACCTATGTATTTTTACTCTATGCTACCATGTGGCGCCACAGTATTCTTCCGAAGCCACTGACTGGCCAGTGGTCATTGTCACAGGTGAAAGCGCGCCAGGCATTGTTTATTCCTCGTTTACGTACGTATTATCACTCACTTTATATAGATTGTGCAAAAATATAAAAAATGGAAGATATTGGTAATAATCTTACGAGGGAACACATACATGTGTTACACTCGGATTCGGTTGAAATTTGGTAAGAATGTTCGTGGGAGGCAGTAGAATGCTAAGGTGAAAACTGCATGTACACAGTGCAAGTTTAAACGACAAAATTGAACAAATAAAGTCATAAAATTAGAAGTGCCGCGGGAGTATCGGGGTATGGCGGAGAGGTAGGGAGGAACGTAGCAGCGGACATGAACCAACCGGGCTGCATCAAGCTGCGCTAGCAGCCAGGTAGCGTATAGTTAGCGCGTTCCCCTTAACTTCCCGATCAGATGTGCAAAACGTAAATATGAAAATAGCACATGAAACAAGTGTACAATGGACGATGTTAGAACAACGATGCCAGTAAGGTTTGAAAAATTACAACGAGTAACAAGAACTCGGGCGTGCCGAGACGCATATTTTCATTGTTTAGAGTTATCAGAAAACTGTTCACAACAATATGTAATGTAATATAAGTACTTGTTTTGCATTTTACTAGGTTTTAATAAATATTGAGTTAATTTGAATTAGCAAATAAATATCCCGTATTTGAAATTCGTATTGCACATTCCATGAGCAAAAATTCTGTGACGCCATATGGCGTCACGCTATATTTTATCTTTCCTAAAAATTGATGTGACACCATATGGCGTCACACATGACCATGGTACGGTGAGATAAAATTAACTTAGTACATCATATAAATACATCCCAAGATTATATAAACAGACTACAACGCGTACAATTGCTTTGGCACCAGCGGAATGCAATTCAAAAACATGCCTGGCACCAGTGGAATAGTGTGCTACAATTGGCTCGGCACTCAACGTGTTAAAGAATAACTGTTTTGAAAATATGTTTGTTGTAAAAAATTATTATTAATATGTGAATTTTTTTGTATCATGTATCTGCAAAGTGAAACAGATTAAAAAGACTAAACAGACATGTGCCATATTTAGTGGTGAAATTAGTGTTGTGCAAAAGAAACATCTTGAACATTGGGCAGGGGAAATGAAGAGAACTTTGATTGATCTAAACAAGTGTAACTATTTTTGGTGAATGTGAAAAGTTGGGAGTAAATTCTATTGCCTGATTGGTTACCTTGTGCTTGCATCATTTCCTGCTACTTGATCTCTTCCGCTCCTTCATGGGTGTGAAGCTTGCATCCGCATCTTTTGCTTTGGACCATCCTTGAGGTCGGATGTGCTTCGACATCAGTCCCATCATGGGATACCTGTCTCGTGGTAAGCACTATTTCTTCTTCTTATAGTTTGGACATAACTTAATTGAAATGTAATTTTTTCTTCTGGTTAGGAGTTTAACCTCGTAATTCACATTCACCATTAAATCATCAAAATAATTTAGCTTTTCAGCTAAGCATATGCAATGTAATCTTTTCCAACCCTGTAACAAACATGTAACTTAACTTTTCATCGGGTTTGCCTCCTGTAATTCTTCTTCACTTAACGCAAGCAAGTTAAATCTATGCTCTTTACTAGAAGTGTTTTTACGAGTAGTACAGAAGTATTTAATCGTGTCTCTGTGTTAAGATTTTCTGTCTTCCTTTTCTTCTTCTTTGTATTAAGATTTTGTACTTTTCTTTATCTTACTTTGTAAAATGGGTTTAGCCCTCATTAAAAGTCATCTTGGGGCCGATGACCTTAGATGTCAGGCCCCTTTAAACAACAAGCATCATCATCATCAAAAGTCATCATGCAAAAATTTCTTCATTATAGTGTGCATATCTGAAGACACAATTAACTTTTATCTTATAAATGAGTTTTGTTCAGTTCTTCCTGTATATTTAAAAAAGAGTATAATTACAAAGTTAATTTGTACATTGTGCATATCTGCAGAAGCTGTTAAAACTTTAGTTTTATAAATGATTTTTAGTTCATCCTTCTATTAACTTATTTGTTTCTTTCAATAAATTGTCAAGGGTAATTACTTTGTTAGAAATTTTCATCCATGACGAATATGTTCCGTCTACCTCATAGGGTTTCCATGCCGCTTCCCACATCCTTTTGTAGTTGTCACATTTCTCAACCTGTTGTTTATGTTTTATGCTGTTGTGAACCTTGTGTGTGTTCTAATGTTTTTACTGTGTTTTTAAATTCATAAAACTTATGACAAAAATTATTATTAACATCATTATTTCATTTAGATAATCAGTAATACGGTTACAATAAGGAGGGCAAGAGTTTTTCCTTTTAGCCTTTTGTTCATGGCTAGTCATATTCAACCTTTTCCTTTTACACTAAGGCCAATTTAGTATGGGGAATTATGCCCCTGTAATTTATTGATGCGTGTTAAGTTTTTCTGGAGTTAGTTCCCTTTAGGAACAGTATGTTACAAACTGCTGAGCAATAGATAAGACCACATCAGGGCAACGGTGTATAAATACTTTAATTAAGGATAACCAATAGGTTGTAAGTGTGCAATTAGAAATTGATGCCTCTCCGAGGCTGGACTATGACATTATTGGAGCTCAGACTCCTACAAGTGTACTCTCCAAGAGCAAAACCCGCTCTTTGTAAAATATTGTCCATGTAAATCAACCAAACTGTTAACTATTGTAAATTTTATACCTGATTTTTGGACTTTAAGTCTTTGTGATTTCTAGAGCTGTCAAGCTCATTAATTTTGTTATTATCCATTCAGATTTTCTATTTATCAAATTTAAAGTAGAGAAAAAAAGAAAATTAAGTAAATTTCAAAATTTGTTGGGTTAAGTTATGCTCTAGTCATTTCCTTGTCCAACCATTCACCCCTCATGCTTCTTATCCCTCTGTGAGCCACAGAATCCCCCAGAACAGTGCTTTTCAACACTCAGAAAATAGTTTAAAGGTGTCTTGTATATTTTCACCTAAAATCGTCAACTTCCTCACAAATACAGTGACACTTGTGGTCTAGGACTATAAAACAATATTACATTAAGATACTACATTCAGAAACAATTGAAGGTGGCCAAATTGACAGCTGTGCTCACAGGCACAGAAGGGTTGATAGTCCTGATCTCAGAATTCAAGTAATGTTCCATGCGCTAAGTAAGCACCGACAGTTTTAAAGGTGATACCAAAGGAATGTACAATTTTAGAACTAAGGTTAAACAGTAGCAAATGGGTGAGCTTATGGACATCAAGGAGATTCCAAAGACATGACCATGCATACTGTGAGGTGGCAGCATATTCAATAAACCTATTTTGGAATTAAAGATTACTTTAGTTCAGTAGGCTAACCTTATTCTACAGAGACAGCCAATAAATAAAAATACAATGACATTCGTCCCCTGCGAACCATGTGACCTTGCCGCGCTGGGGAGGCCTGCATGTCCCAATGAAGCAGATAGCCGAGTCGCAGATGCAACCATATCGGATGGATATCTGTTGAGAGACCAGATTAACGAATGGTTCATCGAAAGGGGGGTAGCAGCCTTTCGGAAGTTGCAAGGGCGACAGTCTGGATGATTGACTGATATGGCCTTGTAATAATACTCAACATGGCTTAGCTGTGTTGATACTGCTACACGGCTGAAAGCAATGGGAAACTACAGCCATAACTAACTCCCGAGGACATGCAGCTCTCTCTGTATGAAAATATTCCGGAGGTAAACTAGTCCCCAATTCGGATTTCCGGGTGGGGACTACATGAGAGGGGGCGATCATCAGGAAGATGGATACTGACATTCTGCGAGTCGGAGCGTGGAATGTGAGAAGTTTGAATTGTTGTGGTAGATTAGAGAATCTGAAAAGGGAGATGGATAGACTAAAGTTAGATGTAGTTGGTATAAGTGAAGTACCTTGGCAGGAAGAACAGGATTTTTGGTCAGGCGACTACCGAATTATCAACACAAAATCAAACAGAGGAAACACAGGAGTTGGTTTAATAATGAATAAGAAAATAGGGCAGCAGGAAAGCTACTATGACCAGCATAGTGAAAGAATTATTGTCGTCAAGATAGACACCAAACCAATGCCCACCACAATAGTGCAGGTCTATATGCCTACTAGCTCAGCGGATGACGACGAAATTGAAAGAATATATGAAGAGATAGAAGATTTAATACAATATGTAAAAGGTGACGAGAATCTAATTGTGATGGGAGGCTGGAATGCAGTGGTAGGCCAAGAAAGAGAAGGTAATACAGTAGGAGAATTTGGATTGGGACAAAGGAACGAAAGAGGAAGTCGGCTGGTTGAATTCTGCACTGATCATAATTTAGTCCTTGCCAATACTTGGTTCAAACACCACAAACGATGGCTTTATATGTGGACGAGACCTGGAGACACTGGAAGGTATCAAATAGACTTCATTATGATTAGGCAGAGATTCAGAAATCAGGTGTTAGATTGCAAAAATTTCCCAGGAGCAGACGTGGACTCTGACCACAACTTGTTGGTCATGAAATGCCATCTGAAGCTGAAGAAATTGATGAAATGAAAGAATGCAAAAAGATGGGATCTAGACAAGTTGAAAGAAAAGAGTGTTAGAGATTGTTTCAAGGAACATGTTGCAAAAGACTAAATGAAAAGGCTGAAGGAAACACAATAGAGGAAGAGTGGATAGTAATGAAAAATGAAGTCCGCAGGGCTGCTAAAGAAATGGTAGGAAGGAAGAAACGATCAACTAAGGATCAGTGGATAACTCAGCAGATACTAGACCTGATTGGTGAACAATGAAAATACAAGAATGCTAGAAATGAAGAGGGCAGAAAGGAATACAGGCGATTAAAGAATCAAGTGGATAGAAAGTGCAAGGTAGCTAAGGAAGAATGGCTGAAGGAGAAGTGCAAGGATGTTGCAGGTTGTATGGCCCTAGGAAAGGTAGATGCTGTATACAGAAAAATCAAAGAAACCTTTGGAGAAAGGAAATCTAGGTGTATGAATATTAAGAGTTCAGATGGAAAGCCACTTCAAGGGAAAGAAGACAAAGCAGAAAGATGGCAGGAACATATCCAGCAGTTGTATCAAGGTGAAGATGTAGAGAATTTGGTTCTGGAACAAGAAGAGGCTGTTGATGCTGATGAAATGGGAGACCGAATTTTGAGGTCAGAGTTTGACAGAGCTGTGAGCGACCTAAATAGGAACAAGGCACCTGGAATTGATGACATTCCCTCTGAATTACTGACTGCCATAGGAGAAACCAGCATGGCAAGGTTATTCCATTTAGTGTGTAAGATGTATGAGACAGGAGAAGTCCCATCTGATTTTTGGCAGAATGTTGTTATACCTATTCCCAAGAAAGCCAGTGCTGACAGGTGTGAAAACTATCGCACCATTAGTTTAGTATCTCATACCTGCAAAATTTTAACACGTATTGTTTACAGAAGAATGGAAAAACAAGTGGAAGCTGAGTTGGAAGAAGATCAGTTTGGCTTCAGAAGAAATGTAGGAACACGTGAAGCAATCCTGACTTTACGTCTGATCTTAGAGGATCGAATCAAGAAGGACAAGCCCACGTACATAGCAATCGTAGATCTAGAAAAGGCATTCGATAATGTTGATTGGACCAAGCTATTTAAGATTCTGAAGGTGATTGGGATCAGATACCGAGAACGAAAAATTATCTACAATCTGTATCAGTCTGCAGTGATAAGAATCGAGGGCTTTGAAAAATAAGCAGCAATCCAGAAAGGAGTGAGGCAAGGCTGCAGTTTGTCCCCCCTCCTTTTCATTGTTTACATAGAACAGGCAGTAAAGGAAATCAAAGAGGAATTTGGAAAGGGAAACACAGTCCAAGGAGAGGAAATCAAAACCTTGAGATTTGCCGATGATATTGTTATTTTATCTGAGACTGCAGAAGATCTCGAGAAGTTGCTGAATGGTATGGATGAGGTCTTGGGTAAGGAGGACCAGATGAAAATAAATAAGTCCAAAACAAAAGTAATGGAGTGCAGTCGAATGAAGGCAGGTGATGTACGAAACATTAGATTAGGAAATGAAGTCTTAAAGGAAGTAGATGAATATTGTTACTTGGGTAGTAAAATAACTAACGATGGTAGAAGTAAGGAGGACATAAAATGCAGATTAACTCAAACAAGGAAGAGCTTTCTTAAGAAAAGAAATTTGCTTACTTCAAATATTGATATAGGAATTAGAAAGATGTTTTTGAAGACTTTCGTGTGGAGCATGGCATTGTATGGAAGTGAAACATGGATGATAACTAGCTCAGAAAGAAAGAGAATAGAAACTTTTGAAATGTGGTGTTACAGAAGAATGCTGAAGGTGAGATGGATAGATCGAATCACAAATGAAGAGATACTGAATTGAGTTGGTGAGAGGAGATCTATTTGGCTAAATTTCAGATCAAAAATTAGATGTATGGCTTTTCAGGCGTTTACTCTATTAACCAGCGTTTCGTCTTAGGTCTGACACCAGACTCGTCAGAGTGGGATGTGTCAGACCCTACCCACTGACGCTGGGAGGAGTTGCTGGAATGCTATGATGAACCAGTGTGTTACGTACCAGTAGTATCAGAAAATTTATGAACCAGAGGAAAAGCATGATAAAGAAGAAAGTTGTCTAACTCCCCAGCTATTTCCCACCAATATTCAGGAGGCTGTTATATTCGACATGCAGCAGTAATCCCATCTATCAGAGATGAGTGGCAGCATAAGAGACAAAGAACATCTCAACAAACAATAGTCGATGTAATGTTATTTGTTGATCAATTTCATGAGCTATTGACATTATAAGCCTTCACATTTAATTTTCTTCCAACTCTGAAATACCACTTTTACCATAGTCGGTATGGTAAAACTGAATACAACATAAATGATCGGAAATTGTATTCTCTATAACTTTTGTTACGTAGTACTTTTCGATGGGACGAATAACATAAACTACCATTTCATCCATGGTGGATAAAATTATTTATAGCCTAGACTGTAGTTTCTTATCCCCTGACTCTACTTACCGATTTTCATTAAATTCTGTTTACCCATTTGCTCAGGGCTCGGCATTGATGTGGACTTAGCAACAAAAATACAAATTCATAAATATCTCTGTTATCACAGACGGTATGGTAAAAATGTATAAGACATAAATGATCAGAAATTTAATTCTATATTATAACTTTAGTTATGTAGTATTTATTGATAGAAGCACTAATGACAAATATTTGAGAATTAAATTTTAGGCCTTCCCTTAAACTACCACTTCTCTCAGTGTGTATAAAATAATTTATAGCCTAGATTGTAGTGATTCATTCCCTGACTTTACACACCGCTTTTCATTCAATTCTTTTCAGCCATTTCCTCATGATGCATGTACAGACAGACAGACAGACAGACAGACAGACAGACAGACAGACAGACAGACAGACAGACAGACAGACAGACAGACAGACAGACAGACAGACAGACAGACAGACAGACAGACAGACAGACAGACAGACAGACAGACAGACAGACAATTAAAAAGTGCATTTCCTTTTTACTGTGGAATCGTCCGATACAGAAGTACCGATCTTTTTAACTTCTGAGCAATGCACAGACAAAACTCTTATTTTATATGTATAGATTTACATGGTAAGGTTGCCTTTTCACAAATAAATTGTGTATCATAATGCTTAAGCGTTTTATTGATTAAATTAAATCATCAACAGTGGCGGCTCGTTTGGGAGGCGCTAAGGCGCGCGCCCCCCACGGGGTTCCATTAAATTCGGGAATTTTAATCTTAAAATGTTAACAAGAGAAATATTTTATATTTTACTATAAGATTCTAATCAAGGGCGCGAGTTGTACTGTACTGCGGCCCGATACGCTGCTGGCCCTGCGCAGGAGGGCGCTCTCTCATAGCGGACCAAATACTCCGAGTCTCGCTTGACTGGCCTTGAGGGAGCCAATCAGAGCCAGAGTGGAGATGTGCTGTTCCAGCGGAGATTCCGGCGCGTTTCTGCCGCGGCCTATCGTTGTAGCCAACCTACCCGAAACATTGGTGATTTTATTTCTTTTTAACAGGGGTCGTGCCATTTCTCTCCTAAAAATAGGAACTACTTTACTCAGGCACTTACCTGAGTTAAATGTGTCGGTATATATTTAAAATAGTCTTGTAATTTTTAGGACTATTAACTAACGAAACGAGTAACGATTGTAACTATTGTCTTCTCGCACTTGACTCATGTTGGCCATACTCACTGGAGAGCGCGATGTTTAGCTTTGTGCTGATGAATGATCTCGTGAGGTGACTGTGAAAAGGGGAAATTAGGAGAAAGGTTGTGATATATATGTAGGCGTAGTGTTATGTTTGCACTTCGTACAGTATGATTACCGTCGAACATATTAAAGAACTAACGTTTTCTTCTCTTTCTATCGAGTAGAAAGTCGAACTGAAGGAGTGTGGTAGACTTCTTGTTGAAAAAATCGGAGGCCAAGAAAAATGACAATGAAAATAGGGCTTTCCAAAGACAAATTAATTCTCGTGACTATATAACAAACCGAGCTCGATAGCTGCAGTCGCTTAAGTGCGGCCAGTATCCAGTATTCGGGAGATAGTAGGTTCGAAGCCCACTGTCGGCAGCCCTGAAAATGGTCTTCCGTGGTTTCCCATTTTTACACCAGGCAAATGCTGGGGTTGTACCGTAATTAAGGCCACGGCCGCTTCCTTCCCACTCCTTGCCCTTTCCTGTCCAATCGTTGCCGTAAGACCTATCTGTGTCGGTGCGACGTAAAACAACTAGCAAAAAAAAAAAAAAAAAAAAAAAAAAAACTATATAACAAGAACTCGCGGATATGTGGAAGTGATATCTCAGAAACCTTTTACTGCTTTCCTTGCCTGCTATTCTCCCGTTCTAGGAAAGGAGATAAATGGATCACCACAGGGGTGATATCAATAGTACCATGGACTTTGAAATGCTTGGCAAAGTCAATGTCGTGTCTTGTTTAAGTGATCACTACACTGAAATTATTCGTAAACATTATTCGATAGTGCACAAGAACAGGCAGATAATAATAATAATAATAATGATAATAATAATAATAATAATAATAATAATAATAATAATAATAATAATCAACATCATAATCAAAACAATTGCATATGCATTGCGCCGTATAGTGTTCGAAGTGTGTATCTTGATAACATGGTTTGAAGAACTTGAGATATTTGTGGAATTATGAAAGTAAGGCGCGCCTCCCCACTGCTGATATCCACGAGCCGCCACTGATCATCAAAGATGCAAGACTGCCCCTGACAATTCCTTCAAGTGAAACAAGTTAATTTCGGACATAATAACTAAAATAAAATTCACCTTATGCCCATCAGACTGAAACTCCTCTTTGTAGCAAGAGCCTGAATGAAACACATCCACTCTGACTGAGAACAAAGATCAAAATTCTGGCATAAACATTGTGTCTTAGGATACCAAGTCAACCCCCCTGGTTTGCATGCGACACCCTTCTGAAATATGGGAACCAATCAACCAATCACATGCAGAATTCTAATGAGCAGTCTTTGCATCTTCTTAGAGAGAGATGGAATATTTCCCAGACTCTCTGATGTATGCCATAACACCCTGACGTTTGCCAGAACACCCGAAACAAAATTTCATTCTGGTGTCATTCCCACACTCTTTGACATAAGCCACAACACAGTAAACAAGGCTGCTTTCTGGCATCAGAAAGACATAAAATTGACATAGCCAGGCCTCCTATAGGGTGTTCAAACAGTTGTTGCCTCTCTATTTTACTCAGTAGTACAAAAACTAAAAACTCCGTTTTCTGTATGAGTATTACAATATTAATAATCTTCAGGACAAAGCCCCCCACCCACACAAGTAACCCTAAGGCTAATCTTAAATTTATTTTATAAACTGGTACATTATCCTTAGCTGACTTCTTCTGTAGATTCAATTCGCCTTTTGAAGCCAGCTATAAAACTTTTTCTGACCTTTGCAAACACCATAAACAGCTTCTAAAATGGGATTGCCAGGACTACATAAAATCTGCCTGCCTAGAAGTGAGGAGTAATAGCAAGAGATTCTGGTCTCTGATAAACAACAGGAAAAATACAAAGTGTGTGCCAGATACAGTGACTTGGGGTGATAATTTAGCTAGTGGTAGTAATAAGACGAGAAATTTTCAATGATTACTTTGCATCTAATTTTGTTGCATCTGTTCAGTTCCCAGTTGATTCTGTTCCTTCTCATAGTCTTGGTAATCTTTCCACCTCTGAGTTAGAAGTCTATTTTTTACTTTCCTCCCTGCCAAAATATAAACCTACTAGTCTGGATGATCTCATTCCTGTCTTCTTTAACCAATGAAGGTTAAAATTCTTGATCCGGCTGGGAATCAAAGCTGGGACCCTCTGAACCAAAGGCCAGTATGATCTGAAAGGAATAAAAAATATATATGTTCACTGTGGACAAATACACCAAATATCATCATCCTGCTACAAAAAATTTAGGAATATGAAGGTTAAAGATGAGGCATGGCTACAGGATACATGAATGCACAAAAGAGCAGATAATAGGCTACTGAATATCTTAATATAATCCACTGCATTCTGAAAATTTTGGAGTCTGATCCACTACATCAGCTACCAGAAATGTAGGTCTCATTTTCTATGATAATATGATAAACACTGAAGTTTCGGAGTGCATCTTAAATGAATTCGTGGAACAACCGGATAACATTGAATTGACAAGAAAGCTATTTTCAGTAAGATAGCAGACATATCATATATTTAATGACTCCACGAAACTCTTTGCGAGCTTCTTCAGTTATTGCCTAATCTCAAAACCTCTGTGAACTTTCATATCACCTAACCTAAGCTCCCTAGACTTCTTTCCATGGAGTTACTTTAATGATAGATTCTACAATAACATGCCAATCCTGCAGTCTAGGGGCCCCAATTCCATTCCTTGCTAGATCAAGGATTTTTATCCAGATCTTAGGGTTGGTTCGAGGTCCACTCAACTGAGGAGCTATCTGACAGTAAGTTTGTGAGCCCAGGGGATTTGTCATACTGACCATGCAGCACTTCATAATCTGGAGACCTTTGGGCTGAGTGGTGGTTGCTAGGTAGGCCAAGGCCCATCAGGGTTGTATTGTCATGGGAAGGGGGATATAGGAATAGACCAACTTGCTAAACTCCATGAGGTTATTGAGAATTAAATCAGTAATACTGACGAGGATAGACTTTGAAGTATATTGTGGAATATGGTGTGACGAGTACAGTTGTGTATGGATGCAGATGGAAGATATTTTTCAACATTTACTTTGAGGAATCTTTCCCAGTTAATCTATAATTCAGAATAGATTTCATTTTATATTATTGATTCAGAAGTTATGTCATTAAAATTGTAAATATTTATAAATATTTATATAGAGATCGCACTGTATTTGATTATTAAGCTGGAGATATCTGGTTTTATAAAATATACATAACTCTGAAATATGTAACAAATAAAAATTAGGATAAAAATATGAAAGCCTTTAGAGATCTATAGAGAATAAACTAGTTTCTAAATATTTATGTGTGGCAGTTGGATGTAAAAGAAAGAAAGAATGTCTGTGAAAGAAAGGGAATTTACTTGAGAAAGGTTAATATCTCATTTCTTCTGTGTTTAAGAAATTATTCTTCTTCACAGGGTGACTGCCTACGAAAGTTGATTGGATGTACCACATTGAAGGATCATATAGAACCTCATCTCCATCAGAGCAATTGTTTAAGTAAATTTGACCGTAAGAAATATGGGCATTATTACTGGAGTGTTAGTAGGACTCCTAGCAGTTGCAGTTTCTGCATACGCACTTGATGCACTCAAATACAAACGTACTACAATACCCGTACTAGAACAGCCAATTCGCCTAAAAGAAAAAATTGTTTTTCCAACTTCAGAGGATGTAGTTTGGCTTCACCCATGTGACACAGACAGCGATCACTGCATTGCTAAAAGGAAAGCAAAGAAGAAAGCAAAGAAGCTAGCAAAAAGGGCAATAGAAGAAGGAGAATGCTGTAAATTGTAACTGTAAAATTAGTATGGAATATATATGTCTTATGAATAAGCCTGATATGAATAAAGAAACTTCAACATAGAAATCATACTGCATCTCATCATTACATCAGGTACAAAGTCTTCAAAGTTGAGCTCTGATGGTTCTACTTTCTGACTTCCCTTAGTTTAGAAATTGCTAGCTTCATTATCCCTTATTTATGGGTTAGTTTTGTATAAGTGCAGCAGTAAAGCCATCTAACAGTGAATAATGGCAGCAGGAGAGCTAAGGTTGGTCAGTGTAATCTTATTGTTAATAAATTTTAGGAAATCAACACATTTAAAGCTATCGTATTTCGTTTTCTTCCAGCTCAGTAAAGTAAAGTAAACTCATGTCCTCATCCCGAGGTGATGCAGCTCTTTCCAGGCACACCCCCAATTGAGGTGAGCCGCATGTACCATTTCAACCACATACCAGCCCTCTTGCCATTCGTAAATTTCTGGTAGTACTGGGAATCGAACCCGGGCCCCCGAGGACGGCAGTTAATAACACTAATCGTTACACTACGGAGATTGACTTCCAGCTCGGTGATAGAAGGCCATTCAAGATCTAGGTTTCTTGGCCTCTCTTTTATGATTTTTTCTTCTCTTCATTCACTGAGCAATTCTTCCTGCACATTATTTTTCTAATTTTATCCTCATCTTCATTATCCTTTGATAAATCAGAACTAAACACCACCTTGTTTTGCAGCTTATTAAAATGGTCACAACCACCACCACCATCACCATCACCACCACCAGCTAGTTCGTTACCATGATGGCTGAACAATATTTCCATGTCAGCAAAGCTCACACTCGATGGACTTGGCAATAAAAACGTAAATTCATGAATCTCCATTATTATACTAACTATCTTGCACAGTAAAATTGTTTCAGGCTTAAAAGATTGAAAAGTAAGTCTTTTGTTATTATTCTTATGTGCACTTTTAAGGTAGAACTATTATTTCCAGAGATATTTGGAAATTTGTCAAACATTTTATTATCATGAATATTTGTGTTATCCTTGTGTTATGGTAATTAATCTCATGTGGTGGATAGAAAATGTGAAAACATAAAAGGTCGGATATTATATTTTGCATAACTGTCACTGTATACAGTTTTCTGATGCAGCTAACATTAAGAGAGGATTTGATATTTCCTGTTTAAGTGCCCTTAATATTGCTACACCACTGTATATTACTCAAATAATATACAGCATAGAGCAGTGCTTAACCTTCATATACCTGAAGTATGAGTATATTTTCATTATACCAGAAATAATGAATGATTGTTGCTGGATGCCAAATAATACCAGTTATAATCAACATCATCTTCCGCAGCTTATCCCGCTTGCTCAGGGTCTCTGTATGCACTTAGGCATGAAAGAGTTGTGGCCAGAGACTGAAGTCGCATGCCCTTCCTGACTGCAGCAATACCAGGAATCAAACCATGCTTGCCAGTATAACACAGGCAATCAGCTAAGCTGCTACACCATCCTGTTCCCCAATAATAACAATAAAGTATTTTAAATACATTGTCATTGGGCAAAGGAAACCTCTTAAGTCCTTTTTGGAGTAAAGTTTACAGAAGAACCCGAAAACTGAGCGGTGAGCAATGTCTGGAGAACTGTTCCTGGCATTTTTAGTGCTTAAAGATAGCCCTTTTGTTTGACCATTGGAGTCTTCTTTCCCCTTCTCAGGCAATGCAACAAGCCTTCACAAGACAGATGGAGAAACGTAGTTTTCTCGTGAGTGGAATTATGAGGTTTTCCCTTGCCTAGCAACGATATATATAAGATTACAATTTTTAATGCAACAATTGCTATTGTACTATATACACTGCTACTGAAAAAAAGTTTAAATGAATGAGCAGATTTCAAAACAAAGAGCAATGCAGCATCAGTAAGCATTTCTATATACCTAGTGAACAGGAGGTACAAACAGATACACATTTTAGAATGAAGAGTTTGGAAAGGCGACTCTATCTAGTGGTAGACAAAAACACTAAATCAATACAAGATTTTATTAAAAATTAGCTGGTTCATCAACTCTTTTCTGAACTGCTCGCTGGAAACAGACAGAAACGATTAGCATTTCTGTCCCCTAGGTTCAGCATGTGTCCTGTTGCCTAGTAGGCACTGGGTCCTCCACGGGCACTGATAACTTGTTCCATGCGTGATAGCATCGATGTGTTTAAGGCGCAAATGGCATCCTGGAGTATAGCCATCCATGCTGCATTCACCTGGTTCCACAGTTCATCTTTCATGGTTGGCATTGGGTCATAACACCGCACCCATCGTTTCACCATATCCTACACATTTAAGTCTGACGACAAGTCTGGTGATCAGGCAGGCCAGGCAAAACAGTCTGACATCTTGTGACAACAAGAAGGCACGTGTTTGTGCAGCAACATATGGTCGTACATTGTGCTGCTGAAGTATGGCATCTGGGGTGTCATGCATAAAGGATATGGCTATGGGTCACAGGATGTCATTCACATAGGTCAAACTGGTCACGCACCAAATGTGATTTGTGGTTGTACCCAATAGCACCCCACACCATAAGGTCTTGAGCTGGCGCTGTATGTCTTATGCGAATGCAGTCAATGTTATGCCTCTCCCCCTGTCTGCGTTGAATAGAACCAAAATGCAGCCATCATTTTCAAACAAACCAAACCCGGATTTGTCTGAAAATACTATGTGCTGCCATTCCTGTCCCCAGTGATGTCGTTCCATACACCATTGCAGTCTAACTTGTTTACGCACATTAGTCAAAGGTAAGCGGAGAAATGGACGACATGCCGGTTATCCAGACCCTAATAAGCGGCGATGGACTGTCACTCCTGATAGTGTATAATGTGTTACGCTGTTCTGCTGTTGCACCAGAGCCAAGGAGGATGCAGATCTGTCCTGCAATGCTATTCAGATGAGGTGTCGATCTTCTTGGGGGGTGTTCTAGGTGGTACGACCAGACCCATCTCATCGTGTTCTATGGCCTTCTGTGAACCATTCTGTATACACCCATTGCACTGCCGACGCACTTCGTCTCACACGAGCAGCAATTTTCCGGATGGATATATCACGTTCTCTCATGCCAATATGCGCCACCTTTCAAACTCATTAATATGTCAATTCGGTCTCGCATACATTTGTGAGGCATCCTGCAAGTCCACTCAAGTCACAATGATACATTACCTTCGGTTTATAGTGACAACGACAGCCCCAGGCTCATTTTACCACTCAGTGGTGGTGCGCCGAGATATCGACGTGGACCTTAAACCTGAGGGCCGACATGGTTCAGATGCTAATCATTTCTTCAGAACATACCAATATACATGTCCTGTGAATATAAACTTCCTATCTCTAGTCATTCAAGGACTCTGATTTTTATGAACATGAATGTACCTTACAACAGGAGGTGCACTCACAGACCAGGAACAGGTATTGTTTAAGCTGGGAACTGCCCACTGCATGTTAAGCCTCAGAATGGCAGGGGCATGGTCAGAGATCTGAAAGTGAATAGTGTTCAAGGGTTATGAGGTTTGAATCCCATACATTTTTATTTTTACAGCCAGTTACCTGGGATGAGGCAAGGTTGCATACTTAATTGTTTCCACATACTGATGTGTTTATTTGGCCCTGAAAAGGGCCGTTGGTATGGTGGCATGCGGTATGGAGCTGGGTTAGAAAAGGCTAGGAAACACCAGGATTTGAGTTACCTACTTCGTTTAACTTTACAAAGGAAAATTTAATGTGTCCTCCTGTTCAAAACATAACATTTTTTCGTTTAACGCAGCACCTGCTGGAACTGACGACCTCCATGGCTGATGCAGCACTGCACGTGATGTTTTAAGGACCGTCTCGCACATTGCAACATCCCCAGGATGGTGGATTAGCATGCCTTGGTGATGAGCTGTTTAAGGTGACCAGGATTGGTTGGCTCCTGTGCATACACCAGTTGTTTTATATGGCCCCACAGAAGAAAAACCAGAGGCGTAAGATAACGTGATCTGGTGGGCCAGGGGACAGGTCCTCCCCTTCCTATCCATTTATCAGGATATGTTGCATAGAGATGGTTGTGGACTACAACCACCACGTGCAGTGCAGCACAGCACAGCACTGTCATTTTGAAACTGCAATCTGTTGCGGTCAAGGAGTGGCACGTTCCAACAATGGTGGTAGTTCATCCTAGAAAAAATGCAGACAGCATTCTCCCATCAGAGGTCCCTCAAATAAATGGGAACCAATGAGGTGATCACCCACAATGCCACACCATACTTTCACATCTCACTGCACCTGAAAAGCTGCCTGTCATACCCAATGGGGATTATCCATTCTCCAGTAATACATATTATGGTAATTAATAGTTCCATTGTTGTGGAACCGTGTTTCGTCTGCAAATAAGATGGTCACTAAAAAGGCAGGATCAGTGTCCACATGCCATAGGGTCCATTGACAGAACACCACGCTGGCTTCAAAATCATGACTGTGGAGCTCCTTGTGTAAGTGCAGATGGTACAGGTGAAACTGCTCGGTATGCATTATCCTCATAATGGATGCCCAGCTGATGTTCATCTCCTGTGCAATGGCCCGTGTGCTAGTGTGAGTGTTATGCTGAATAAGGTCCAAAATAACCTCTTTATTGTGAACAGACATCATGGGATGATCTCGAACATGTCGTGTCCTACCCAAGGATACAGTAGCCTGTGTTTCCACACTCCAAAATGTCATGCCTATCAGTTTTCATCTATCCTGATAGCATTTTTGATACAGACGTTGTGCCTGGTATACATTCCATCTAGCTTCTCCGTAGATGAGCAACATCTGCATATACATACTCATTGCTGGAATACATCACGAGGCAGTGAATAAACTTTGTGTTTTGTTGTGTTGTGACATGCCTCAAAGGAGAGGAGTTTGTGCAGTAACATACCTGGCTGCCATCTAATGTTGTTATCATTCCAAAGGGGCTCACTTTGCCCTACCTGTGGTCTACGAATCTTGGAACATGTATGACATAGCTAACTGTTTGCTTGTGTCCTAGCCATAGATCATCACATCCTCATCCAGCCCAACTCATACCCTGTGCCATGATACATACAGCCCTCTACAGGGCCAAATAAACAAATCAGCCTGTGGAACCTATCAAGTCTTCAACCTTACCACATTCCAGGCAAAAAAAAAAAAAACTTGCGTGGAATTTGATTTTTTGAGCATTGTTGACTATAACATCTCCCACTGTGCCCTTGCCATGTGAGCTACTGCGAGGCTTGCCATGCAGCGCTCAGTTCCCAGGCTCTGCAATACCTGCTTCTTCTGTTCTATGATTTGTGTTCTTCGTATTTGTATTCATTTTAAGGGTTCCTTCAAGGTACCCATAATGAATTAATAGTGGCACTCATCATTCCTGTTGTCTTTTACCCCATAACCACGTATCTCAATATAATACCCCAGTTTAGAAAGAGGGAACGATGTATCTCAGAATTGTAGAAAAAGCACCGGGATGAACAAAACTAGACTGCAAGGGGCTGGTGGACCACCTGATATATGAAGTAGTTTGCTGGCCCTGCAATATAGGATTAGCATGCCTGCCTCTTGCACAGAGATTTCGTGTTCGATTCCTGGCCAGATCACCTGGATCTGGATCTGAGGGCTGGTTCAAAGTCCACTTAGTCTATGTGATTACAAATGAGGAGCTATCTGACAATCAGATGATGGTTCCAGTCAAGAAAACCAAGAATAACAGCTGAGAAGATTCGTCATTCTGACCATGCAATACGTCATAACCTGCACGATTCGGGTTGAGAAGGGGTTGATTGGTAGGCCATGGCCCTTTGGGGCTGTTGCGCTGTAAGGTTTGGTTATATGAAGTTGTCTGTAAGTGAATAACTAAATATATACTGTAATAAACTACTTTCTTCAGTTTATCCCAGGTATTTCTACAGTCACTGGAGCCACACAGGCTCATCTAGGTTTAAGGCCATATGCCCTTCCTGATGCCACATGATTTTTGAAATGCAAATGTCACCCCAGGATCGACCAAAATCGAACCTCAGCCTTCTAGATGGAAAGCCAGCAGCTAAGCCCTGAGCTAATCATACCCCTCTTAATATGAACTATAATCTAATGGATTATTTCTTCATGATGATGGTGAAATTAGACATGAGGCATTCTGTCAGTCCTTAATTACATTCTCTTGAAGGAATAATATTCTTAACTAGCTTCTTGTGCACTCAGCATTGAGAGGCTAGTTTTTTTTAATGCAGCCATAATGCAATCTAGCAGAGATGAGTGGCAGCAGAAGAGGTGGAATGCACTTCAATTAACAACTATAGTCAGAATAATGCCTTCACTGATGAGGTTTAGGGGTTTAGGGCATAGTAGGCCATCTCATTTTCTTCTCTTCTGTTGCAGCAATATTTGAAGTATAGGATTTCAACCTCCACTATGATTCCATTACTCTCTTTCTTGAAATTGTGTTCCTTCATGTTTATCTTTTCATTTCAGTAGTTGTCTTTATTATCTTCATCATCAATAATCATGTGGTTTTGTAGCTTATAATGATAATAACAGCAATAACCACCACCATTGCCAGTTAGTTGATTACCATGATGACTTAAGAATATCATAATATCAGTGATGCTCGCAGTGGGCTGAGCAATAGAAATTTAAATTCATGAATATATGGTAAAAATGCAACAGATTTAAAACATTGGAAACAGGATTTTGTATAATTTTTGCTATGTAGAACATTTGGATAGAAATAATATTTATGGAGATGTCTGGAAATTTATAAAGAGCTAATAGTTGCAAATATCTCTGCTATAACTTCTTGATCATAAAAACAACTCAAACATTAAAGATTAGAACTTTCATTATGTAGAGCATTTGAACACAGCATATTAACAGAAACATTTAAAGTTTCTTGTTTAGGCCCTTTTTACATTGTTGCATCATTGTACGCTAATCAAATAACTTATAGCCTAGTGTACAACTCGGCTACCTCTCAACTTGAATAGCACGTTTCGAGAAATTCTGTTTAGCTGCTTTCCTGTGGTGGTATAAAAAGCAAACAAAAAGGTAAATAAAAATTGCACTAAACCTGATTTAGACTTTTGTACTCTTAATTCCAGACATGAGTAACACAAAAAATGTTCAACTGTTCAGAGAAATTTATAATTTTATTTCAATCACTTGCCACTGATCTACGTTTAGGCTTTCGCCCAGGTGGCATAATCCTTACCAGTTGTTTACCTGGTCATTTCTTAAATATTTTCAAAGAAGTTGGAATTTTATCAAAGTTCTTACTTGGTAAACTATTTTAAGCCATAATTCCTCTTCCTATAAAAAGTTATTTGTCCCAATTTGTTCTCTTTAATTTCATCTTTGTTTTCATATTATGATTGTAAAGTAATTTAGTCCATTAAAAATAAAAGAAACATGAATTTGGAACACCCATTCGGTGGGCAATGCGGTGAGATCCGCAGCTACAATTCGCTTGCTTGGCGGGGAATGTGGATATATCTGCCGATTCAATTTTTTTTTCTGTTACCTGCCTGCAGAGGTTTATTTATTTTTCAGCAGCATATTCTGGATGAGTCTGCCCTCTGATGTGATTTTTTCAAGTATGTTCTCCCAATACAAGTGTGTCATTCATGAGTTTCATCATAAAGAATGCAACTTACGTCCAGGCAAGAACGACCTAAAGCCCAATAGCCTCGTGCTGAAGCTTTAGCTTATCGCCTAATCTTCCCTTGGATGCAATAATATTGCTGTAGGAGGGATTTATAGAGATTGTGATACTGAACAGACCTCTCTGATGACATTTTAGAACTGTGACCTGATTTAGATATTATCCCCAGTCTTGTGGTCTTCCTTCACAACTGGAGTATGTGTTTACTGTGAGTTACACAACATTTATTTATTATCATACGCATCCGTAATACATGCATAATTCATGATTTCCGTCCATACTGCAGAGACCAGGGTTCTCTTCGATCTTTTTTCTTAAATTTTTTCTGCTAAAATGTCTAAAAGGATGTCTAAAAGGATGTCTAAGAGGAAGATAATTTATTGGCCATGATAAACAAAATGTTGGAATTTAGTGGGGAGAGTAGTGATTATAGTGAAGTAAGTTTTGCCGAAGGGGAATTCATAAGTGACAGAAACTTACCTGGAATAAGTACTGCAGGCTTGTGTGTACTGGGTTTGGGCCCAGCTGATGCGTATGTTCAGTAGTCGCAAAAAAGACAACATGTGTTCAATTCCAGTTCAAGCAGCAATCATGACAGTGACAGTGATGACAATAATACTGATTACAATCCAACCAGTCAACTTTTACTGAAAATGGACAAAGAAGGTCCCACATTGATCCAAAATTCCATCGTGATGTAAAGGGAAAGTTTTAAGGAAAACAAAAATGAGCAAAATATTTTAATAATTTTTTATGACGAGATATGCCAGAACATAGCTAAACAGACATATGATGCCTAGCAAGAAATCACACACAAAACCCAGTTTAGTAAGATGAAACGAAGGAGTCGAGATCAAAACTGGGTCAGAACAGTAAAGATGAAATAAAGCTTCTTATGGCTATACTGTTGCTGCAGGGGACTGTACAGAAACGTAAATTAGGACATTATATTTCTCACAATAAATTGTTCACTACACCTATTTTCTATGAGCTGATAACACAGAAGAGATTTTTTCTCACCAGGTTGAGTGGCCCAGATGGTTGAGGCACTGGCCGGCCTTCTGACCTCAACTTGGCAGGTTCTATTCTGGCTCAGACTGGTGGTAATTGAAGGTGCTCAAATACGTCAGCCTCTTGTCAGTAAATTTACTGGCATGCTAAAGAACTCCTGCGGGACTAAATTTTGGCACCTCAGTGTTTCTGAAAGCTGTAAAAGTAGTTGGTAGAACGTAAAGCCAATAAAATTATTATAATTATTAATATTATTATTAGTTTTATTATTAGATTTTCCTCCACAGCATTTTACATATCTCTGAGAATGAGCTGAATAACGGACAAATTCCTGCCAAAATGAACAAAATAAATCCAGTATTTTTCCATCTATTGGCAAAATTTTAGGAAGCTTATACCCCTGATGGCAAAGTGTCAGTTGATGTGAACCGTCCATACATACCAAGAAAACGATCACGTTCTAGAATGGAATCATACAAATTATGCAGAGCCAAGACAGTTTATATAACATGATCTGTTTTCGTGTGTATCATAATGAACAGCTGTTAAAGGCATAACACGGTGCAGACTGTAAATACTGTACATATTACCTGTAGTGTAGAGTAATATAGTCTGTGCATCTCACTTATGAACTGTAGGTATATAAACTTGATCCCTCAAAGCGCTAACCAACATAACAGAAAATTTTATGAGTATTATAATTTATTCCATTGTAAATCTTTTATGCACATGTAAACTTTGTATATCTACAATTTACATATATAGAATCATTTATTTCTAGGCAGAGATTGTTAGTAAACTGCCTAAAATATTCAGATAAAAATTACTGTATAAACAAAAACCAGAGATTTGCTATTGTGAAGAAACAAGCTCGATATCACAGTGTGAAAGCACTTAGTATGCTCTTACTCAAAGTATTGAAAAATTAAAATAATAGGATTTTTCAACAATTAAATACATTATATTCAAATAAATATTTCTCTTAGGGCCCTTCAATAGTTCATTTTAGTCTAAGATTGTTTTTAATCAAGTAATTAAATATTTTTTTCAATCAGGGAAAATGCTCCCCACCTGGGAGTGAGCCAGTGTGTACCGAGCTCCCCGCTTAAGGGATTAAATAAAATTTAGAAAGGGTAAAACACATCGTATCATCAATACTAAGGGTAGTATAGATAACATAAGGCCAGAAGCCCTACAAGGCAGTGGGATCTAGGCTTTCATGGCTCAAACTTCAAATAAACGCAATTTTCCTAAGACTACTATATGTTTTAAAGACAAGCACGGTTCAAAATTCAAAATAAACAAAACAAGACTTACAAAACATCAGAACTGAGTGACACAACTAAAAAGCTTTATTTAAAATACATTTAGACTACTAATTACCTTTGTTTATTTGTGTGCTTAATTTCACAAGTGCAAATGATTTTAGGAAGTGTGCAGATTTGATTCCATTAACATTCAGCTGCAAAAATCTTGTTTGAGTTCTTTAATTTTTTGTCTCAAATTAGAGACTAGCGCAGTTCACTTTAAAGAAGTGTCTCGTGCCTGACTCCATTGACATTCAACACGAAATATCAGCATTTCTTTGATCCCTTCATGGGAACAATGAAAATAAAATATAAATTACACCTCCTTACTAGTCTGTCCTACAAGTCCAGTGGACTTCTATGTGTGCTTGCTCCATTATTCCACGCGAGCAAACCCTGCAGCTTGAACTCCGAGACCTTTCAGAACATCTAGAATTTCAAGACCGTCCAGAACAACTCTCGAGGGATTGGTACATGGTTCCTTGCTGCCGAGAGATGTTCCATGGTGGGGATGTGAGGAGCAGCTGTTCGATGTGAGACATCACCAGCAGCAGGACAGGACGAGAGCACATCGTGCCTAGCTGATCTCCAACTGTATTGAGGAGATATAATCTTGACTTTGCTTGATAAATAAGCAGTTTAAATTAAACATGAACTTCATTTGAATTAAAACCCTCTCATTCTCTGTACCTGCTCCAATTTAATGTACTGTACACTGCATGTGTTCATCTCATGTTCTTCAAGCTATAAAGTACGGTTATTTCCTGGTACACTATACAATGGAGAATGGTTGTGGACAGTTGTTAGGGCTCTTTCAGTCCCAGACATGCTGCGTTCTCTTGAGTGCAAGCGAGGTACGCAAAAATTCAATAACAACAGTAAATTCATATTATCTATTTTATTGTTTAATAATTTAAGCAGGTATTTGGCATCGATTATTGTTCTCTGATTTTCAAGGCTGGTCATTCCAACACTGGTTAGTAAATGCGTACAAGCCATGTGTTTGTTGATGTAGGAATCTAACAAAACATTTTTGCACTCTTTCGATTAACTTAATATATATATCGAAAATGGATTCCACGCAACGCTAATATATTCCAATTTTATTTGCACAAAGGCATTATAGAGTGCTATGGTGGAATTCATCTTCCTGAACACTTTTGTGTTTTGTATCAAAAATCCCAATGCCTGGTAGGCCTCTCCTAACACCTTGTTTACATGAGCTGTAAAAGTAAGGCCCTTGTCAAGCCAGACGCCAAGGTCACTGACTTGGTCAACTTCCCGCAAAGCATTTGGACCCAGCTTGTATGGAAAGAAAGTTTTATTCTTTTTCTGGGTGAATGACATTGTTACACATTTTGAGACATTAAAATTTAATTTGTTCATATGACTCCACATCAGAATCTCATCAAGGTCTTTTTGTAGTAAGAGGCAGTCTTGTGTTGAGCTAACCAATGTGAATATTTTGAAGTTATCGGCATAAGGGAGACAATTGGACTTTTTTACTTCTTTAGGGAAATCATTTATAAAAATCACGAACATAATTGGGCCCAGGTTCGAACCCTGAACGATTTACATTGTATTCCTTAGAGGAATTTCCAAGATACTGAACATATTGTTTTCTATTAGACAGATAAGTACTAAAAAATTTGAGCATATCTCGTGAGAAGCCAAAGCTACTCTATTTAACAATATATCATGATCCGCACTGTCAAATGCCTTTTCAAAATCTATGAAAACAATGTCCATTTGCCCACCATTACCTCCTAGATACAAACCCATGTTGCTGGTCAAATACACTGAATGATAGAGCAAATGCAACACCAAGAAGGAGTGGTCAGAACTTTATGCCAATTGCAGGGTAGACTGACGTCACTGAGGTATGCTCATGATGTGAAATGCGCCGCTGTGCTGTGCACGTAGCGAACGATAAATGGGACACGGCGTTGGCGAATGGCCCACTTCGTACCGTGATTTCTCAGCCGACAGTCATTGTAGAACGTGTTGTCGTGTGCCACAGGACACGTGTATAGCTAAGAATGCCAGGCCGCCGTCAACGGAGGCATTTCCAGCAGACAGACGACTTTACGAGGGGTATGGTGATCGGGCTGAGAAGGGCAGGTTGGTCGCTTCGTCAAATCGCAGCCGATACCCATAGGGATGTGTCCACAGTGCAGCGCCTGTGGCGAAGATGGTTGGCGCAGGGACATGTGGCACGTGCGAGGGGTCCAGGCGCAGCCCGAGTGACGTCAGCACGTGAGGATCGGCGCATCCGCCGCCAAGCGGTGGCAGCCCTGCACGCCACGTCAACCACCATTCTTCAGCATGTGCACGACACCCTGGCTGTTCCAATATCGACCAGAACAATTTCCCGTTGATTGGTTGAAGGAGGCCTGCATTCCCGGCGTCCGCTCAGAAGACTACCATTGACTCCACAGCATAGACGTGCACGCCTGACATGGTGCCGGGCTAGAGCGACTTGGATGAGGGAATGGCGGAACGTCGTGTTCTCCGATGAGTCACGCTTCTGTTCTGTCAGTGATAGTCACCGCAGACGAGTGTGGCGTCGGCGTGGAGAAAGGTCAAATCCGGCAGTAACTGTGGAGCGCCCTACCGCTAGACAACGCGGCATCATGGTTTGGGGCGCTATTGCGTATGATTCCACGTCACCTCTAGTGTGTATTCAAGGCACGTTAAATGCCCACCGCTACGTGCAGCATGTGCTGCGGCCGGTGGCACTCCCGTACCTTCAGCGGCTGCCCAATGCTCTGTTTCAGCAGGATAATGCCCGCCCACACACTGCTCGCATCTCCCAACAGGCTCTACGAGGTGTACAGATGCTTCTGTGGCCAGCGTACTCTCCGGATCTCTCACCAATCGAACACGTGTGGGATCTCATTGGACGCCGTTTGCAAACTCTGCCCCAGCCTCGTACAGACGACCAACTGTGGCAAATGGTTGACAGAGAATGGAGAACCATCCCTCAGGACACCATCCGCACTCTTATTGACTCTGTACCTCGACGTGTTTCTGCGTGCATCGCCACTCGCGGTGGTCCTACATCCTACTGAGTTGATGCCATGCGCATTGTGTAACCTGCATATCGGTTTGAAATAAACATCAATTATTCGTCCGTGCCGTCTCTGTTTTTTCCCCAACTTTCATCCCTTTCGAACCACTCCTTCTTGGTGTTGCATTTGCTCTGTCAGTCAGTGTATTAGTGGTCCAATTTATAAGATAATCTTATCATGAAGAATAAACTCAAAAATGTTTGGAAAAGCTGACAGGATACACACTGATTAATAGTTTTTAATTAACAGCTGATCACCTTATTTTAGTATGAGGCAAACCCGAGACTTTTTCCAAGTTTGTGTTTTAAGAGCAAGAATATAAAGAAAATATAATGGCTTCCTAAGAATTTCTGCACACCCCTCTACAATATATAGAGGTATCTGATCCAGACCTGCAGATGACTTCGGCTTTAATTTTCTCAATGCTCTGTCTTTGTCTTCCATTGTTATTGTACCGACGTGTAAAGTTTCTAAGTCACTAGTATTATCTGTGGAAATATCGTACAGAGGTGTGTGTTAAGAATAGACCAATCTGAAATACCTTGCAAACCCATCCACAACTGATTCATCACTCTTTAACTCCTCATTATTGTACCACATATTATTACAAGTTCCTAAGTTACATTTTCTACTTTTACTTAAGACCAATTTTTTACAATCATGTCTAATGGTGTCTTTGACAGGGAGATTCCCTTATGCTTTCTATGGAAATCTTTCTGTTTTAAGTCTCTAATCATTTCTCTTGTGAGCCAGGAGGGGTATATATTAAACCTATGTGAATTAGACACTGGAATGTTTCTCTGCAGTACTGTGTACATTTGACTGTAAAAAGTATTAACTGCCGAATTTATTTCTGGACTATTGTATAGCTCATTCCAGTCAGCGTCCCGTAATTCCGTGTACAGCCCCTCAAATTTAGCTTTCCGAAAATTAAATCTTTTTCCATTTTTAGCCTGAAATTATCTTGAACACTTTTTAGTGGTATATTTAATTTTAAAGAAGGGTGGTGGTTATCTTCCGGTAAGAGAGGGAATGTACCCCTGGAAACTTCTAATTGCTTATAATTTGTAAATATTAGGTCAAGAAATTTCCCATTGCAATTCTGCACAGTGTTATGAGATGTTAGTTTGAAAAGGTTCATAATTTTTTAATCAACTGTCATTAACTGTTACCATCATAGAGACTGAGGTCTGTACTTGTTATCAAGGGAATGTTAATGTCACCAGCTATGATCATGTTATTAATGTAAATTTCATAATGGACTTCCAGCCACTCTAACACTTCATGGTATGACTCAAGATTAGAGGGTGGGGGGTAAACAAAACAAAATGTTTCACTGTAGTTCTAATTTTAACAGCAAGGCCTCTGCCCTACGTACAAAGCCTTTGGCCGCGAGGACCTTAATGCTTTCCTTTACTACTATGAGCCCCCCACCCCCTCTCCTGGTGTTACCTCTGTCTTGTCTGTACATTTGGTATCCAGTGCTACAGACCTAGCTGTCATATATACAATCATTAAGTCATATTTCACGTCGTCGTTGTCGGCTGTAACTCAATCCGAGTACATAAAACTTCTTCCTGCATACATTGACCAGTTCAACTCAGTTTATAGATGTGTTTATGATGACTAAACAGACCAATCCTGGCATAAAACATACACCAACACAAATCACACTGAATGGATGGAGGAGGGTGGGGTTGTAATTGATGGAGTTTTCTTTCTTGTCGCTTGGCCTCTTGATGTCTGCAGCATTCTCCTTCAAACAAGTTGACAGCGGTGGATGTAGTGTTTTGCCACAGTGAGCGGTCCACAGCACATTCTTCCTATGTCTGTATATCTATACCAGTTGTCTTCATGATGTGTATCAGTTGGTCCTTAAAACGCTTAAGAGGGACTCCACTGCCAGAGCAAAGTTCACCATAAAGAATTTGGCATGGAAGCCTGGTATCACCCATGCGGTGAACATGGCCTAACCATATCAGTTGATGAGCGATGATTGTTGCCTCAATGCTATTTAGCTGTGCTTTGTCGAGAACTGCCATGTTGGAGATAAAACTCATTTTCTGTTGGTGGAAGCGCTCAAGTTTTTTGATATCATGGTGATAGAGCGTCCAAGTTTCACAGCCATACAGCAGCGTAGAAATGACAACAGCTTTGTACACCATGAGTTTGATACGCAGTTTTAGGTCGTTATTCACAAAGACTATGTGCATTAACCGTCTGAATGCTGCATGAGCAGCCCCAATTCTTTTATCAACGTCTTGTTCGCAGGTACACCATTTAGACAAGATGCTTCCAAGATATGAAAAGTGATCATGTGATCAACCTGTTCCAGTGTTGTGTCTAAGATGGAAATGTTGAACTCAGGAACTGTTAATCCTGGGGCAGGTTGTGCAAGTACCTTTGTTTTTTTGCATTAATGGCAAGACCAATGTGATCACATGCAGTTTTAAAGCAGTTGACTGACTGTTGTGGTTCTGCAGGTGTTAGAGCAGGAGATGTGGTGTCATCGGCATACTGCCGTTCTGTCACCCGGGTAACCAGATTACATCTTTGTGAGCAAAGTCTTGCCAGATTGAAAAGGCCTCCATCAAAACGAAATTTAATCTCCATGCCTAAGTTGTTTGTATAGCCGTTAACGGGATAATACGACTACAAGTAATAATAATAATAATAATAATAATAATAATAATAATAATAATAATAATAATAATAATAATAATAATAATAATACCTGCTACCACTGTGAAACCTCATTGTTACGCACAAACACAAATTAACGCAATGAGCCATGATAATAATAATAATGAAGGCATACATGAAATTAAAACCATACGCACATTAAGCACAGAAAACAAACAGTAACAATCAGGTTAACCAACATGACGGCTAAGGAAGGATAGGCGGAAAGCAGCTAGGAACCATATCCAGGCGGTGAAAGGTATTGGCAATGCTGAAGAAGCAAAATCAATGGTGATTCCAACTCAATAAGTTTACTTAAAATTTAGATGGAAATTAAAGCGCAAATAATCAACAAAATTACACCTCTAAAATAGAAAATTGCATCCGGAAGATAGTAGGTTCGAATCCCACTATCGGCAGCCCTGAAAATGGTTTTCTGTGGTTTCCCATTTTCACACCAAGCAAATGCTGGGTCTGTACCTTAATTAAGGCCACGGCCGCTTCCTTCCAACTCCTAGGCCTTTCCTATCCCATCGTCGCCATAAGACCTATCAGTGTCGGCGCGACGTAAAGCCCCTAGCAAAAAAAAAAAAAAAATAGAAAATAGTTTCCAAAAATAATTACAAATTTACCCAGAGGGTAGAATTTCTGTTATTTAACCTTAGGCCAGAACATCTCACACAATGTCCCACTGTTCATGGTGAAACTTTTAAATCACATAATACTATCGTAAAGGAAAAAGAAAGGAAAGTAACATTATACAGTCCTAAGGATGTACCTGTATGAAAGAAAAACAACTTTTAAGATATATATCCTAGTGCAGGGCACCACCTTTAGGAGGCAGCCCCCTCAAAAACACTTCTGAGAAAGGGTGCCCATCCTAAATGTGAATACTCTAAGATGATGCAGAATAACATTATACAGTTATAAAGATATACATGTAAGGAAGAAAATACAACTTTTAAAATGATAATCTTGGCGCAGAGCACCTTCAGGAGGCAGCCCCCTCAAAAACATTTCTCACACAATATCCCACTGTTCATGGTGAAACTTTTAAATCACATAATACTATCGGAAAGGAAAAAAAAGGAAAGACATTATACAGTCCTAAGGACGTACATGTATGAAAGGAAAACAACTTTTAAGATATTTATCCTAGTGCAAGGCACCTTTAGGAGGCAGCCCCCTCAAAAACACTTCTGAGAAAGGCTAAGTCATTTTAAAGAAAAATTTGGCGATTGAAGGAAAAACAGGTAAGCTCCGGCCAAAGAAATTAAACGGAACACTACATTTGAAGATAACTACCAGAAAGATGAAAAACAACTCAGTGCTTACCTGTTGGAGGGGCCAAGAAGACCCGTCACCTGAAGAAGGCAACCTTTCCCTTCAGTGGTCACAATTCTGAGACGGCTCAGCAGAGCTTGGCGCTAGCCACGAGCTCCTCTCCGGAAATTAGGAAATCGTAAAACAACCAATGAGCATCTGTGTTTTCCTTCGTCCGCCAATCACAACTACTGTTATTCTATCCAATGAGGGCCCAACAAAAAGTGCTGATAAAGAACACCGAGTAGCATCGAGAAATTTTTAAACTAATGCAATATGATGAAACCCTAAACTCCTGGAAGCATCCCATCCCGATCAAGCTCGTGTACTACAGTATGTCTCATAATGATTACATCTTACTTCAATTTTTCACGACAACCAAACAATCTTGAAGACATGTCAAAATCAAATAATTCCAAAATTCACACACAGGAAATATAAACCAACACAGAAAATACAAAAAATAAATAAATACATGATATAAATTCCCCAGTCTTCTAATTTCAAATAATCACTACAGTTTGCAGATGATTCATGCAGCATGGCAGCCATGTACAGTGCAAAGAGTGTAGGAGCAAGCACACAGCCTTGTTTCAATCTATGAGTGATTGGAAATGAATCTGATACTGAGTAACCATGAAGAACCTGTCCAGACATACCATCATGAAGAGCTTGAACCAATTCCACATAACATCCAGGACATCCAAAATGTCTCAATACTTTCCATATAGCAGATCTTGGTACTGAATCAAAAGCTTTTTCCAGATCATAGAAAACTAAATACAGAGGCTGCTGTTGTTCTCTGCATGTTTCATGTAATATATAAATATCTACATTATTTGATAATAAACTTTCATTAAAAGAGTCTAATTTGGTTCTCTTTTTTTGCTCATTCTGATAGTAAATATGTATCAATTCTAGCTCACCCTCTATAGTTTTTTAAGGTCCTCAATACAATTAATAATCACTACTGATGAACCCTAATTTTTCTGCATTTTAATAGTTCCATTTCTTACCCATAGGAAAGCATACTGTTTCTCCCTCCTCTTCTGGCGGGCAACAGCTAGAAGCTTCCTCTTCTCTGGAACCAGGCTTTCGTTCACCCCGTGACGTTCGATGAAATTCTCCTTGTCGAAGCGCTGTACGAATTTCATCACAATCGCTCTATGTTATTGGCTGGGTTGTTCAGGAAGTCAGTGGCACACGTCAACCATCTTGTCCTTAACTTCTACGTCAAGAGCTCTACCAACCTGCCTTACAGTTTCTAGCACATTTTCATTCACGCACTCAGGAACACCTGTATTTCAAGAGTGTTTTTTCTCAAATACTGTTCTCCCTCTAAAACACGGTTCTCCAGAGCTTTCACTTTGTCACACAGATTGATATTCTCTTCCATTAAAAATTATATTTTGGCCAAACACTGAGCTATATCACCCTGCTGTTTCTTCAGAAGGTTGATGTTACCATCAAATTTAGTGTGACACACTTGTAATGAATTGCCTAAGTCTATTTCCCTCTGGTCCTGTGCCTTTCTCTTTCATTTTTTCTCGAAACTTGCTAGTAAGTTTGATCACATAAGCAATTGATGGAGATTTTTTTGGTTATAATATCTACATAATTCATCACCCCTTTCATCGACACTGGAGCACTTCATGTGGTATCAGTTCCGATGATGATGCTTGTTGTTTTAAGGGGCTAACATCAAAGGTCATCAGTCCCAGGTACCGGTATTTATGCGTTTTGCACTGTACTATGGCTCCCCTCCCTAGCTCCATCTTACATTCTGTGCACAAGCCCATGGCGACTAGGAAGTAGCTCCTTTACTTATTTTTACAAATTTAATGTTACTAACTTATCACTTTTCAATATTTACACTTCCATCAATCACCAAAACCCACCAGGTTTTGAAACAGTTAAGAGTTAATGTGTTATTTCCTGCTGTATAAAATAAATAAATTGGTTGGTTGGTTGGTTGGTTGGTTGGTCGGTCGGTCGGTTGGTCGGTCGGTTGGTTGGTCGGTGGGTCGGTGGGTCGGTCGGTCGGTTGGAATTCCACAAAATTTTCAAAATGATAAAAAAAAGGTAGTTTATTGCTGTGACATATTAGGTGGCTATTGTGTGGAGACCTAAAGGTCACTGATATCTTGCTAGGCCAAAAGGCAGGTTATGCAAAATTTCCTTGCTTGTTGTGTCATTGGGATTGTAGAAGTAGAGATAAACATTGAACAACGGAAGAGTGGCCTAAGAGGGAAAGTTTAACTCCTGGAGAGAATGATGTAATTCATACTAGTCTGGTTGATCCTAAAAAACTACTACTTCCCCCTTTATATATCAAACTTGGAATCATTAAGCAATTTATAAAAGCACTGGACAAAAGTGATATATGCTTTGAGTATTTAAACCAAAGATTTCAACTCTTATCAGAAGCCAAGATAAAAGAGGGAGTATTTGATGGACCACAGATTATGCTCCTTATGAAAGACACTGCAGTTTTGGTCACTATGAATGATGCAGAACACGAGGCATGGTGTGCTTTCAGAGAAGTAATCGATAAACTTTTGGGAAACATAAAGGACGTGAAGTATAAGATAATTGTGAAAAATATGTTGAAAATACTGCAAGCTCTCAACTGCAACATGAGTTTATAACTCCATTTCTTGAACAATCATCTGGAGTATTCTCCAAACTTGGGATCCCTAAATGATGAACAGGGTGAATGATTCCACCAACAAATAAAGGAAATGGAAAGATGATACGAGGGGTGGTAGAACATAGCGTTGTTGGCTGACTACTGCTGTTGCTTGAAGAGGGAAACTACATAACACGGCTATAAACGTCATTCAACACAACCCTCTTCCCAGGCAAAGAAAAAGATTTTGTCTTCATGTAGTGTTTTGTAAAGGTATGTAGGTAGTCTATTTTTGTGCACTTTATTAGGTAAAAACTAACTTTCAGGACATTAGTTTTGTATACTGTAAGAAAATCAGATGCAGCATTGAATTCAGTGTGTTAAAATTATTTACAAACACCTAGAACATCTCAGACCTCAGAAAGAAAGTTTATTTTCCTGGCAAGTCATTTACGGTCCCATATTAAATAATTTTTTGCAGATCTTTAAGGGGCATCAAAATTTATTGAAATAGGATCAAAATTATGATATTAAAGGAAATGAAATGACGTATGGCTTTTAGTGCCAGGATGTGTCCGAGGACTTCGGCTCACCAGATCCGGCTGATGATGACCCGGATTGGGGTTGAAACCGGTACCGCTTCCACTTATAATTAAATAGAAATGTAACACTACATTTCGTATTTATTTGTATTGAATAGGTTGAACTACCTTATTTATTATTTCAGTTTCATTGTGATACGTTTCAATATGGAACATTATGAAATTTTTATCTTTAAATGCACAAGCTAACCAAGCTAAACATAAAGCCTTCTCTTACATGGGCCTAAAGATCCAGCTGATGATGACCCGGATTGGGGTCGAAACCGATACCGCTACCACTTATAATTAAATAGGAATGTAACACTACATTTCGTATTTATTTGTATTGAATAGGTTGAACTACCATATTTATTACTATTATTTCAATTTCATTTTGATGCCCGTAGGCAACCTGCGTGTCGTGATGAGGATGAAATGATGATGAAGACGACACATACACTCAGTCCCCGTGCCAGGCGAATTAACCAATTATGGTTAAAATTCCCGACCCTGCCGGGAATCGAACCCGGGACCCCTGTGACCAAAGGCCAGCATGCTAACCATTTAGCCAAGGAGCTGGACATTAAGGGAAATGATGTGACTGCTGTGAAAAATCCTTAAGTGATAAGAAAAAGCAGAATGCAGATTTGAAAACAGCACGTGAGTTTCATTAATGTTCATTTATAGAGTCCGGCTCCGTGGCTAAATGGTTAGCATGCTGGCCTTTGGTCACACAGGTCCCGGGTTTGATTCCTGGCAGGGTCAGGAATTTTAACCATCAATGGTTAATTTCGCTGGTGCGGGGACTGGCTGTATGTGTCATCTTCATCATCATTTCATTCTCATCACATGTGCAGGTTGCCTACGGGAGTCAATCAAAAGACCTGCACCTGACGAGCCGAACATGTCCTTGGACACTCCCGGTGCTAAAAGCCATATGCCATTTCATTTCATTTATAGAATCATTTCCTTGCAAATCTTTAAGGGGTATCAAAATTTAGTGAAATGTGACCAAAATCATGATATTGATGGGGCTACTGAGAAAAATACTTACATGATATGGAAAAAAAAAAGCAGATTTGAACTCTGTACACCTAAGTTAGATAACATCTCCTGTTAAACGTCTTTGCGAGGAAATAAATATTATTTTGCGAGCTGGTGTTATTTGTACTCTAAACATGCTTTATCATCATAATTGATTTTGGCCAACTATGGACCACATAAATAACTCTTAATGATGTTAATTTTCTTTGGCGCCAGAATTCCCTCATTCTCTTGCTTAGAGCTTCTTTCTTTTCAGCCTTCCAATTTTGTTTCTTTTTGGTCACTGTTTCTGACACTAGGAAGCCCTCAGATGCATGCGACTTGTTTCTGAAAGTGGTTCTTTTGTGGATATCCATGATGTTAATTTCTTTAAATATACTTTGATTAATAATTAAATAAAATGTTGATTACATACAAAATTTAAATTCTAGTTGTTTGCCCAACCCTTGTCTCGTTTCCTTACGGGGTTGGGTATGAAGTGAGATTAATCTGTCTTGGCGGGTTTTTATGACTGGATGCCCTTCCTGATGTCATCCTCACCAGAGGAGTTAATGAGATGAAATGAATGACGTGATATATGATAGTAGGGAGAGGGTGAAACCTGGTGCCAGCACATAGCCTACTCCTGTCGAATAGCACCAAGGGGTCTTCTCAAGGCTTAATGCACCCATCCAATGGACAAATCACCATCAACAGCATCATTTGCCCTCACTCCATATGAGCACTGCGGAGAGGTTTGGAATTTAATCCAGGCTTTTGGCACGCAATCTAGTGATTAGAAATTGTATACCACCACCTCCCCTACCCTGCCGGCCAACATTCTGATGGTGAAATTTTTTTCGACTAACAGGACTTGAACCGGCTAACCTCAGTGTCAGACCGTTTAGACTTCAGCGCCTTAACGATCATGGCCACCAGGCAGGCTAACAAAAATTTAAATTCTAGTATAAAATTAATTATAATCCTTATGATCTGCTTCTACAGACATTTATCAGAATGACCTTATCATATATTAAAAAAAGGTTGCAAGCATTATCCCCTAATTGCTGTTGTTCTCTTCACTTCCTTGTAGTCTTTACATCGCATCAAGTTTTGTACATCCTCAAAGTATGTCTTCCTTGATCTTTCTCTTCCTTCCTTTACTCATTTTTTCCTTCAGAGATTTTTACTAGGACATCATTATGTCTCAGGATATAACCTACAAGTTTTAACTTTCTTCTTTCTTTATCCTTTATAGTCTTCATTGCTCATTGACTTCCCTTAGAACATTTCAATTTTTTTTTTTTTTTTTAGTCCAGCATGTCCTCATAATTTTCTTCCAAATCCACATTTCATTTGCTTCATCTCTTTCCTTTTTTTTTTATAATGTTAGTCCAGCTTCCACAACCATAAAGCAATACATTCCAGATGAAAGATTTAAAAAAAGCCTTGTTTGCCAATTTTTCTAAAAAACCTCAGTTCAACTGATGATGATGCAGTATAGTGTCAAAACTAGTACTGAATGTTGTAGCACTAAAGCTACTCTGAATATGGTGAGAGATGAAACTAGTGATAACGAATATGATGATGATGATGTCTCTGGAGAACATTTTGTGGAAATTTGTCCCAATGAACCCGACAACATTCCTCAACCTCCTGTCTCCTTCAAGGAAGTTCTTGGACCTAAACATGCCCTATCGTCTGATTCTCCGCCCATATCACACTTCAATTTACTTTTCACTTACTCTCTGCTAAACCGTATAGTCACATATAGTCCTCTATCATTACCTAAATGCCGGGCTCCGCGGGCCATGTGTAGCGTGCCTGCCTCTCACCCGGAGGTCATCGGTTCGATTCCCGCCCAGGCCAAGAATTTTCGCCTGGTCCTGAGGGTTGGTTCGAGGTTCACTCAATCTAAGTGACCCTAAGTGATTGCAATTGAGGAGATATCTGAGGGTGAGAGGATCCCGATCTGGAAAACCAAGAATAATTACTGAGAGGATCTGTCTCACTGACCATGATTCACCTTGTAAACTGCAGGTACCAAACTGAGCAGCGGTCGCTTAGTAGGTCAAAGCAAATCACTGCTTTAGTGCCATACATTTCTTAATTTCATAAATTCTGTTGTATTGTAAAATTATTTTTCTAATATATACTGCAACCGAAAACGAGAAACTATTTTTTCTGAAAACAAAAACTATAATATCAACTACTATTTTTTACTTATTTAATAATTCAGAATTATTTTAATACTGTGTTGTCCCCACGTAGAAAATTTGTTGTCAGTATTTGCCAAACATCGATACATACACGCGAATTTTATCGGTGAGTAAAATTGTCTTGTTTTTATTAGTGACATATGTTCGAATTTTTATTTTTTACATTTTTATTTTTCTCGTTCAAATTAGTTATTCTATAGAATTGTATTTAGAAATACATTATACATAATTATGTATATTCTTTTGTATCGTAAATTATTTTTTCAAAGTAGATATTGAGAGAGAAAGTGCGAAAATATTTTTCTCTTCCTAAAAATAAACGTTTTTGACAACTATAAATCAACAATAAAACGTTTTTGACTCTTTATATCACTCCATACCAGTTTCTTATTCTACGTAGTCAATATGTAGAAAATTTCATGTCGGTATTTGCTATACACCGGTAGATATACGCGAATTTTAAAATACATGTATTTCCACTGAAAACGACCTGGCACTTTACAGTAGTAGAGTGGAGGCGGAGCTCTGGCCTCTTCCAGCTGATGGGGAGCGGCCGACTAGATCGGCTCTTGGCTCCAAGAGGGTTAACAAAACAAAGTCAACCTGTTGTGTTGTAACATGAACAAATGTGAGTGAAAAAGCAAAGAGTAGAATGTATCCTATACAGCAGGCATGGCCAGTCAATGTAGGTATCCTTTTCCAAAGCCTGGTCTCCGCTCTCACTTGACGGGAGTGAATAGATTGACGTAAAGTCATTAAATGTGTACAGAGTGATCCTTATAAACCTTTTCAATTACAGTGAATTATATTTTCCTTCTGGAAGCTAATGTAAACTTGAAATTGAGTGTAATGATTTCTGTAGCTCTGGGAGAATCAATACGAGGCATGTTTTTTAAGTAAGTACCGTTTTGTAATAAATGAAAAACAAACAGAGACTTTTTTACAATTTTATTTTTATATGAAAGCCTGTACATTACTCTACTTTTCAACATAATTCCCACCAATATTTAGGCACTTGTCATATCGTACAACGAGCTTTTGCATACCATCCTCACAGAAGTTGGCCGCCTGATTTGTCAGCCACTGCAACATGGCCATCATGACACCATCATCGTCATCGTGGCGTTTGCCGGCCATATGTTTCTTCAAATGTAGGAACAAGTGGTAATCACTGGGCGCAATATTGGGACTGTATGGAGAGTGATCGAGTTGTTTCCAGCAAAATGATGTGATGTGGCCTTGGGTTTGATGAGCTGCATGTGGGCAGGCATTGTCTTGAAGCAAAAGGACGCCCTTACTGAGCAGCCACGCCTTTTGTTCTGAAGTGAGCGGTGCAATTTTTTTAAGGTCTCACAATATGTTGCTGAATTGATTGTCTCATCACGGGACAAAAAGTCCACCAGTAACACCCCCTTTCTGTCCCAAAACCTGGTACACATGATTTTGCGGGCTGACATTGTTTGCTTAAACTTAACTTTCTTGGGTGAAGTTGAATGTCGCCATTCCATAGACTGCTGTTTTGATTCAGGTGTAATGTAGGCCACCCAGGTTTCATCCCCCGTTACAATTTGACTCAAAAAATCATCACCTTCCTCGTGGTAACGCTCCAGAAAAGTTAAGGCACTGCCCAAACGTTTGCCTTTGTGCTCCTCCATCAACATTTTCAGTACCCAGCGTGAGCACACCTTTCAGTAATTTAATCGTTCACTCACAATTTCATAAAGAACACTTTGAGAAACTTGAGGAAACACGTCAAATAACGACGTAATCGTAAAGTGTCTGTTTTCTCTCATTGCTTGGTCAACTGCCTGCACCAAATCTTCACTAATGACTGGAGGTCGCCCACTCCGTTCTTCATCATGCACATCTTTGCGTACCGAGCTCGATAGCTGCAGTCACTTAAGTGCGGCCAATATCCAGTAATCGGGAGATAGTGGGTTCGAAACCCACTGTCGGCAGCCCTGAAGATGGTTTTCCGTGGTTTCCCATTTTCACACCAGGCAAATGCTGGGGCTGTACCTTAATTAAGGCCACGGCTGCTTCCTTCCCATTCCTAGGTCTTTCCTATCTCATCGTCGCCGTAAGACATATCTGTTTCGGTGCGACGTAAAGCAAAAAAAAATTTAAAAAAAAAACCAAAACACATCTTAGCGGCCACCTTTAAATGCTCAAACCCATTTCCTTACCATTCCATCGCTCATAATGTTCGGTCTGTAAACTGCACAGATCTCACGATGAATATTGATAGCTTTCAAACCTTTTGCGCTCAGAAAACGAATAACAGACCGGACTTCACAGTCGGCGGGACTCTCGATCGGCGAGGCCATTTCAAATGCTTACCAACACAAGGGCGACTAATGCCGTAATGGCATCTCAGCCTTGCCAATAGATGCAGGTACACAGAGTGCATGCACAGAATGCCGACCGCAGCGCCGCATCGGCGGAATATCAAAACGGTACTTACTTAAAAAACATGCCTCGTATATTTACCCCTACCATCCTTTGTTGACTATTGTTAATTAGTTCACACTCTGTAGTGTTTGCAGTCATAACACATACATTCAATACTCTCTTCAGCTGCACATGTCAAACAGCTGAAAAAATTGGGCTTATGATCATAAAGAGTGTATGTATTGCAGGAATTGAATGAAATCAGACATGGAAAATTAAAAGTGTTATTGTCAATAAATTCAGGCTCTTCTTATTGCAAGCCCAGACATTCTCTCCATAATTTGGTTTAACGTGTGGCATGGCTACAGGCTATATAATGCAAAAAATGGCAGTAAATAGGCTACTGTATATCCAAATGTCATCCATTGCATTCTGAATATCTTGGGGTATGATGCACAGTGTCACTTACCAGAATTGTGGGCCTCATTTTCTATGAGAATACTGTAAATGCTGAGGATTGTGCATGCATATTCAATGAATTCATGGAACAACTGTGTAACCAATTGTGGCTTGATTACACAAATAAAATAGTAATAAAGTTATGTAATTTAAACACAGTAAAAGCAAAACTTAAGGTTGAACAAACCATTTCAGCATGAAAGAAAGAACATGTAGAGGATAATTGCCCTTGGACTACACACATTTATTTCAAGAAAAAGGAAATAAGGAAAAACTCATAATAGAAAGAACAAATCAAAACTCAAAAAATATATTTACAAAGGTAAATTTAAGTGTTAACAGGGCTGCAGACATGCACAATGCACAAAAGAAATTTAATCACAGGTTTTAATGGAAATAAATTAAATCAAATTAATTAAATTAAATTATCCAATGATAGATGGCGATTAAAATGAACGCTAATCCCAATCTACACAAATTAGGAATAAGACAAAACACAAAGGTACAGTAAACTTGCAGCACTACCTAAAACATTTCATGTAATGAGCATAGATTTTAAGTACTTATGTAAGGTGAAACAGAAATACCAGGAGGGAAACCTGAGGGATAAGTTAATTACATTATTAGTTACAAGGTTTAAAGAAAAGGATTGCCTCCAGAAGAAAAGGTACAAGATCTTAGCTGAAAAGCTAAGTCATTTCAACAAATTTAGTGGTGAACATAAAACTTGAGGATAAACTCCTGTGCATGAAAAAGAAATTATTACATTTAAATGAAGTAAAAAACCGAAATAAACATAGAAACAGTGCTTACCCTGAGACCAGGTATCCCATGACGGGACCAAAGGAGGAGCACGTCCACTCTTTCAGATGGTTAGATGATCAAAGACAGAGATCATACCTCACTCCCAGTGAAGGAATAGCGTAGGATCCAGAAACAGGAAATGGTCCAGCCACCAAGGAGCACCAATGAGAATTTAGAATTTACCCTCGACTTTCACATCTACCAATTACATTTGATCTCATTTTCTCCAAACATAAGTCTTTTCCTTCTTTCTGATAAATGTTTGAGAAAAGTCTTTGTTTATGCAACAGGAAATGTGCTTCTAGAACTGCACATGTAGGTACATGCCGTTTCACAAATTTTGATAACAAACGAAAATATTAAAATTCACGGATGAATGATAATTTTGATACAATTCATAAAAAAGAGTTTCTAAAACAGAATTCTTCCAAGTCCAAAGGTCCAAACAAAATAAAATCTTATACAACAACAACAAAATTTGTTTAAACAATAAATTAAGAAATTTCAATCAATTACCACCGCTGTCTTAATACTGCCACAACTGGACGACACTGAATTGACAAGAACGTTATTTCCAGCAAGATGGCAAATTTGTCATACATGCAATGACTCCATGAGGATGTTTGTCACCTTCTTCCGTTATCCCCTAACTGCAAAACCTATGTGGCCCTCACATCACCTGACCTAAGTTCTTTGGACTTCTTCTCATGAAGCTGCCTTAAGGACAGATTATATAAGAATAGGCCGGCCCTGCAATCAAGGAGCAATATGCCTGCCTCTCACCTGTTGGCCCCTGGTTCCAGTCCCATTCCATTCCATTCCATTCCATTCCATATCTGAGGGTTTGTTTGAGGTCTACTGAGCCTACATTATTACAATTGAGGTGCTATTTGAGGGTGTGATGGCAACTTCATTCTAGAAAACCAAGAATAACAGCCAAGAGGTTCTGTGATACTGACCATGCTTAATTTTCTAACCTGGAGGCCTTTGTGTTGTACAATGGTTCTTTGGTATCCGAAGGCCCATCAGGATTGCAGCACCATTGGATATGGGATGAGGGATACAAGAATAGACCCTGGTCATTTGTTAAACTCTGTGAGGCCATTAGGAATGAAATTGGTAATATTGATGAGGATAGACTTAGGAGTATGTCATGGAATATGGTGCAATGTGTACAATTGTCTATGGATGCATGTGGAACACATTTTTCAGCATTTACTCTGAGGTACCTCTCACAGTTACTCTGTAGTTCAGAATAGATTACACATGTTTACTATTATTGGTTCAAAAGTTATGTCAATATAATTGTAAACATTTATATGGATTGCCCTGTATTTGGCAACTAATTCCTAGAGATATCTTTTCTTATAAAATATGCATATCTCTAAATTGTGTAACATAAAAAAAATAGGATGAAAATATAAAAACTCTTACAGACCCACAGAAAAATTAAGGTTTCTAAATAATTATGTTTGGCAGTTGAACGTAAATAAAAGAATGAAGGAAAGAAAGAAAGTGTGTGTGGAAGAAAGAAAATTTGCTTGAGAAAAGTTAATATCTCATTTTTCCTGTGTTTAAAAAATTATTCCTCTTCACAGGATGACTGCATATGAAAACTGACTTGGACATACCAGGAACATATTGAACCTCATCGCCATCAGAGCAATTGGTTAAACTAAATTAAAGGAGAGACTATGGAATTTCTTGTTGGACTGTTACTAGGATTCCTAGTAGTTGGAGTTTCTATATATATAGTTGATGGAATGAAATATGTTCCCAGAAAACACTTAAAACGCTTACAAGTATCAGTAATCGCCCTTAATGAGGAAGAGGAAGAGGAAGTGCTTCCCAGTTACATAGACAAGATTTGGCTCTACCCATGTAACGAAGACAGTGATCATTGCACTGGTAGAAGGAAAGCAAGGAAGGAAGCAAAAAGGGCATTAAAAAGAAAGTGCTACTGTAATTATAAAAATAGTATGGAAAATAGATGTTTTATGAATAAGCCTGATATGAATAAAAAAACCTGTTCATAGAAATCATACTGCATCTCATCATTACTTCAGGTACAAAGTCTTCAAAGTGGAGCTCTGACGGTTCTTCTTTTCTGACTTCCCTTAGTTAAGAAATTGCTAGCTGCAGTATCCATTAATGATGGATTCGTTTTTGTGTAACTGCAGCAGTAATACTGTCTAGCCGAGATGAGTGGCAGCAGGAAAGCCAAGGTATACATAGACTGACAACTATAGTCGGTGAGTTTTATGTTAATTTTAATAAGATTTAGGGAATTAGTACATTGAAAGGTATCACATTTTGTTTTTTCTAGCTCAGTGATACTAGAGCATTAATGATTTGGGTTTCTAGCTCCCTCTTTTATGATTCTTTCTTCCCCACATTTATCGAGTGATTGCTCCTTCACGTTCTTTTCCTCATTTTGATTCTCATCTTCATTATCTTTTGATCAATCAAAACTAAGCACCACTTGGTTTTGCAGCTTGTTAATAAGTTCACATCCACCACTACCATTGGCATCTACTTTGTAACCATGGCAACTGAACAATATTTCCACATCACCAATGCTCACTTTTGATGGACTTTGCACTCAATGAATGAGGAGAAGAAAGAATCATAAAAGAAGGAACTAGAAACCCAAATCATTAATGCTTTAGTATCACTGAGCCAGAAGACTGAAAAGTAGATATTCTGTAATTATTGTTATATGCAGTTTTAAGACAGAACTATTATTCTCTGAGATTTTGAAAATTTATTACATTTTTTCAAGCATGAATGTCTGTGTTGTTATTCCTCAAGAGATAAGAAAAGAAAATGTGAGAACATAAAAGACAAAACAAATTATACTTTGCATAAGTTTCCTTATAAATTGTTTTTCATGCAGGTAACAATTACAGAGAAATTTGATATTTCCTGTTTCACTCCCCTTAATATTGCTATACCACTGTTTGCTACTCAAATAACATACAGTGTAAAGTACTCTCCAGATATCCCTGAACTTTCAAGATGATCTGTCATGTTGATTTACCATGATGTTAGCCTGCATGGTGGTCAAGATTGTTAAGGCTCATGATGTGAATCTGTGCGTGAGTTCCTTTGGTGGGAAAAGTGTTTGCAATCAGAATGTTGATCTGCAGGGTAGGAGAGGTGGTGGTATACAATTTCTAACTGGCAGATTGAGTGTCAAAAAGTTTGATTCAATATCAAACCTCTCTGGGAGTGTTCATACAGACTGAGTGCATATGACGCTTTTGATGATGATTTGTCCATCAGATGAGGACCTTAAGCCTTGAGCAGGCACCTTGGTGTTATTCAACAGGAGTAGGCTATTTGCCGATGCTGGGTTTCACCCTCTCCCTACCTCATTATCATGCTCTTCTCACACCGAGACATCAGGTCACCGTGATAACCATGATGTTCAACAAACATCTGAACTGACAGACAGACTAAAATTAAACTGAACCCACTTTCAATACTCATATCTATGAATATGCCTAGTCGGGGATAAAAATGAACTATGAAGTGTGCAGTGAAAATAATTATTTAATTTATGTAAAAAAATTATTTTGTAAATGAATAACTTAATATGAACTATAATCCCAGGTATCATGATGATGATGAGATTAAATCTGAGGCTTCTGTCAGTCCTTAATGACATTAACTAGCTGCTGTGCACCCATCATCGATGGGTTAGTTTTTTTGGTTAATGCAGCCACAATGCAATCAGCGGAGGTGAGTGACAGCAGAAGAGGTTACAAGTAACAAGCTTTAAGAGCTTCATTTTTAAAACCCATATTGCCTTGAAAATCAAGTAGCACATATTTAAGAATATACTTAAATATTGTATTTAAGCTGTCTGCCGAATCAATACATATTTATTTATTTATTTATTTATTTATTTATTTATTTATTTATTTATTTATTTATTTATTTATTTATTTATTTATTTATTTATTTATTTATTTATTTATTTATTTATTTATTTATTTTGATCTAGGACAACTTTCTTCCCCTAAGGGACATCATCAGCTGGATATATTTCACAAAACACATCAGATATAAAATCCCATTAATAGACTGGTAAGACAAAAGTTAAAATACACTGGCATATACAAGGATCAAAAGCAAAGCAAAGCAGTCACCTCCGTACAGGCCATGAAGGCCCTTGGAGGAGTGGAAGGTAAAGGCTTCCACCATTGTTAACCTCGGCACATGATGGGGTAGAGTGGTTAGCTTTATGCCCGGCCGCCTTTGCCCCCAGGAATTAACCTGGTACTCATTTTTGGTGTAGGCTGAGTGAACCTCAGGGTCATATGCACCTCCAGAAGTGGAAATCTCGTTTCTTAAATTTTACGACTTCCTGATGGGGATTTGAACCCACATCCTTCCGGGTGAACCGAGCACGCCTTTACCGCCTCGGCCAGGCAGCCCCTACATATACGAGGATATTTAAAATAATATACTAGGGGCTGATGACCTTCGATGTTAGGCCCCTTAAAACAACAAGCATCATCATCATCATCATCATCATCATCATCAAAATAATATACTTGCAAACTTGACTAAAGTTCTGTCATGTTGTAGTAAATATTATTGGTGAGAATTGTTCATAAGATTCTTGATGAAGAAGTCCATAAAAACTAACTGGTACAATTATAAAAACATCAAGGAATGACCATTGATGTTGAGTAAAATCTTTGAATTTCTATATTTCATGACATAAAGCATCCTTATGATCTTTGAAAGTAGTTTCTTCAGTTACCTGAAGAATAAGTTGCTTCCGGATTCTAAGTCAAAATTGGCCTGAAGTGGTAAAGTTGGTTGTAGAATTGAATAAGGATGAAATTAAAAGAAAACTAAGTATAAGTGGAGAGAGATGAAAGATGGAGTAATATATTTGATTCAAATGTCGTTACTTACGTCCTTGTTGTTGGCCTGATATGATGAAGAGGACTCACCTCTGTTTAGGTATGGGTCTAACTGATTCAAAGGAGTAGTAGTTATGTTAAGCGGGGAGTGTGGAGGGGAAGTGGGAGGGTGTGTCATAGGCAGAGGAACTACCTGAGAGTCACCAAGTGTGTGACGCATTAAAGTTTGATGTTTCTTTCTTTCACTATAATCAATTCCTCATATAAGATGTTAATCTTCTCAGAAAGATCATTTATATTACCTGTTGGATTGTACCTCTGGTCTAGATAAATGAAAATTTCCTTGTATATATTCCATGAATAGCCTTTCAAGATATTAAGGTCATTTTCTATGTTTGTAAACATGTGATTGTAGTCTGTCATGTGATCACTCAGGGCTAAGTATCTGCTGTATTTCTTACCCGTAGCATGTTCTTGATACCTTGTAATAAAAAAAATTCCAGTCTGACCTATATATAGGCCTATGTTTGAACATTTTAATTTATACAGAACCAAATTTTGAAATTTACTGTTATTATTATTAATGCTATGAGTATTATAAAATAATTTAGAGTTTGTGTTGTTGGGTCTGAAAGCAATTCTTAAATTATATCTAGTGCACAAATTCATAATCCTATATAATTTACTGTTATTTATGTGAATATGGCAAATTTCTTATTCTCTTCATCCTTCCGTTCTTTCAATAAAGTAGTGACAGGTTTATTTTATTTATAACCCTGTCTACATATTCTTTATTATAGCCATTGTTATATGTTATATGGTATGTGATATTAATTTCCTTTTTTAGATCCAGAGATGAAAGAGGGATATTAAATGCTCTGTAGATTGTATTAAGGAAACCGGCTCCTTTATGAGTTCCCGGGTGTATGAAATCATTTTTGATCATGTTAATAGTCTGCGCTGGTTTCCTAAAAATAGTCAAGGATTGGCTTTTATTATTCTAGTACCTAACTTTCAAGTCTAAATAATTCAAACAGTTATCTACTTCTAAATCAAGTGTGATTTAACACATGGATCAAGAGAGTTAAGGTGACTTAAAAAAGGCTGACTGTTAATTATTCTTTCATCTAATATTATAAAAGTGTCATCCACATATCTAGACCAGTGGGACAATCCTGGAAGTTTATCAATAATTTTAGTTTTTCTAAGTGGTAGATGTAAAATTCGCTGGCCTGCAGTGTAGGGCTAGCATACCTGCCTCTTACTTGGAGGCCCCAGGTTCAATTTCTGGCCAGATCAGAGATCTTTACCCTGATTTGAAGACTAGTCCAAGGTACATTCAGCTACATATACTTTACAAAGTTTATTCCACCTCTCAATACTGTACAATAATTGCAATGTCTATAAATACATTACAATATGTTACCTATGTGGGTCATCATCAGCCCAACTAAGATACACTTATGGATTTGCCAATGTCCTAAAATGAAATTACATTGTGGAAATAAAAATTAAAAGAGTGAACTGTGTATGTGATGCGATAATGTACATATAAAATGGTGGAGTGATGAAATGTTGATAGATAAAAAAATAATGTTGTACTGATCAATAACAAATTAAAATTTCAGGTTTTACATCAATTACACTTAGACTGTAAGAGTAGTATCACACAATTTTTTACAATGATGATTAAAATATGCCCTTGTGTAGTGAATACTCTAAAATTGCACATTAAAAGTAAAAAATACTGGTTGAATGCAAAGTCCAGATACTTCTATTGAGTTCTATATTTCAAGTGCATCTTCAGGTAGAGAATTGAATGTTGAACATTGGCACAGTGGGTGTCTGTCTTGCTTAAGGTCCAAACACACAAAGCGGCTACATATAATAGCTTAGTAGACCGAGCATTCAAAATTCCGATGTCAAGAAAAAACTTAAATAAAGAATTGAACACTATTCGCTCTATAGCAAAATTCAATGGATATAATGAATCCTTTATTGAACGAATAATCAATAAATTCAGACACCGCCCAAAAACCACCCTAATAAAAGACAATACTAGCACTGCCACGTTTTCCACATTTACCTTCAATAAAGAAATTTACAACGTCACTAACGTTTTTAAGAAACACAACGTTCAAATAGCCTTTCGTACTAACAATAGAAGCACAGAGATCCTACACAACTCTTCATCAATAAATAAAAGTAGTCCTTTTTCTAAATCAGGTGTATATAGGTTTTCTTGCCAAGGCTGCAAAAGTTCTTACCTAGGGCAAACAGGACGCAGCTTTAAAATCAGATATGCAGAACATGTCAATGCCATAAAACACAACCGTTTTTCCACGGTCGGCCTACATATAAAAGAATTTAAGCACAACTTTACTGAAATAAATCAAGATCTTGAGGTATTAGATATTCTAAACAAAGGTTCTTTCCTAGACGTCACTGAAAACCTCTATATTCATTTAGACCAATATTTCAATCCCAACCTAAACTTAAATGATATCTCAGAGAAACCAAAGATCCTATTCGACTTTCTCATTGAATTTTTCAAAAACATGAATATCCCGAAAAACAGATCTGTCTTTCAGATTATGCATAATACTTTGTCACGCCACACACTTTCACCACATCTCCCTCCATACTTCCCCTCCTTTCACTCCTCCTCCCCTCTCCCCTCCTAATCCAACAACGGCCGCTCCCCAGACCTAAACTATCCAACACGCTCTGTTCCTCTTCATCTCGCGCCATAGCTTTACCGCCTCATGTCCCGCAATAAACATCATAGAAACCTGCCCCCACCCTACACGTAACGCTGCAACAATACACCACAAATACTGGCACAGTCATCCTCCAAACTCTCAACAACGTATTCCTTAATACCTATTTTATATTCTTGTCGAGCTGAATACCGGACCTTTGAAGATTACAAGATTATTTTGTGCATCTACAGAATGGTGTGTTAATGAAGCTATGTAATATAGAGAGAGACTTTCAAAGGTGGTTAAATGAAGAAGTTATATCATGTTCAAGATCATGCTTTCACATCTCTGCACAGTATTTAAAATACAATTTACCGTTGGTCTTTTATAGCTATTGTTGAGAGTTAAGAAGAATTTCCTGTTGTGTACGTTTATCAGGAACTCAAAGGAGACTTCACTAGTTAGTCGGAACATAGAAAGAATGATGAACTCTTCTCAGAAGAACTCTTAAGGTTTCACCTTACTTTTTCCTGCCTGCTGGCTCTTTAGAAATGTGTGCACGCACGTCTTGTATTCAGGAATCACTCAAGGCAAATATTTTCGCACTGCAAGTTGTGTGGTTAAGCTTATTTTTAATATGTATAATTTTTGCTTTCTCAACGATACATTTGTTTCTACATTCGTCCCTGTTTTTATCTCCTCATAAGATGTGTATTATTTAATTTAACACCTTGTGTAAAAAATCGGGTTAAATGAAGGAGTTATATTATATTCAAGATCATGCTTTTACGTCTCTGCACAATATTTAAAATGAAATTTACCGTTGGTCTTTATAGCTATTGTTGAGAGTGAAGGAGAATTTCCTGTTGTGTATGTTTATCAGGAACTCAAGGGAGACTTCATTAGTTAGTCAAAACATAGAAAAAATGATGAACTCTTCTCAGAAGAACTCTTAAGGTTTCACTTTACTTTTTCCTGCCTGCTGGCTCTTCAGAAATGTGTGCGCGTGTGTTTTGTATTCAGGAATCATTCAAGACGAATATTTTCGCACTACAAGATGTGTGGTTAAGGTTATTTTTAATATGTATAACTTTCCCTGTTTTCATCTCCTTGTAAGATGTGTATTGTTTAATTTCCTGTTGTGTATGTTTATCAGGAACTCAAGGGAGACTTCATTAGTTATTCAGATCATAGAAAGAATGATGAACTCTTCTCAGAAGAACTCTTAAGGTTTCACCTTATTTTTTCCCTGCCTGCTGGCTCTTTAGAAGTGTGTGCGCGTGCGTTTTGTATTCAGGAATCATTCAAGGCAAATATTTTCGCACTGCAAGTTGTGTGGTTAAGCATATTTTTAATATGTATAACTTTACCTTCTCAACGATGCATGTGTTTCTACATTCGTCCCTGTTTTTATCTCCTCGTAAGACGTGTATTATTTAATGTAACACCTTGTGTAAAAAACTGGGTTATATGAAGGAGTTATATCATGTTCAAAATCATGCTTTCACGTCTCTGCACAATATTTAAAATGAAAATTTTACCGTTGGTCTTTATAGCTATTGTTGAGAGTGAAGGAGAATTTCCTGTTTTGTATGTTTATCAGGAACTCAAGGGAGACTTCATTAGTTAGTCAGAACATAGAAAAATGAGAACTCTTAAGGTATCACTTTACTTTGTCCTGCCTGCTGGCTCTTCAGAAATGTGTGCACATGTGTTTTATATTCAGGAACCATTCAAGAAGAACACTTTCGCACTGCAAGATGTGTGGTTAAGGTTACTTTTAATATGTATAACTTTTGTTTTCTCAACGATTCATTTGTTTCTATACTCGTCCCTGTTTTTATCTCCTTGTAAGATGTGTATTGTTTAATGTAACGCCTTGTGTAATATAAATGCCTAAATGCTTGCCTATTCCCACATTTTGGCTGATGATGACGCAAATCAGCGTTGAAACTAGTTCCAAGTACAAATACATGTTATAAATAAACTATAACATTTTTGTATTGAAAAGGTGGACCGTTTTAAGTTTTCCTATCATCCTTTCTCAGTTCAATATGGACAAAAATGAAATTCCTAGGTTTAAAAGTTTACAGTAAATCGTATCCCAGCACACATTCCAGTATGCCTAAGGGAAAGTCTGCTACTAGTGTTAAGTTACGAAGCTTTGTTAAGGAATTTGGAGAAGAATATATCTGTACAGACGGTTTAGTTCTATTTTGCAAATTGTGTGAAGTGAAAGTCGTGGCTGAAAAACATTTTAATGTGCAACAACATTGTAACACGGCGAAACACAGCAACAATGCCAAACGACAACATGTCGATAAGAAGAGGCAGCAATTGATATTCGATAAAGCTGTTACATCTTCAGCGATTGACAGATGTTCGGATTTTTCAAAGGAACTTTGTGAGATGATGGTGTCTGCAAACATTCCTCTAAACAAGGTGAACAATACCCATTTCAAGAATTTTCTGGAGAAATATACTAAAAATCTGTTCCTACAAAATCAACACTGCAAAAAAAAAACTATTTATCGCGTTGCTATGAAGATACTCTAAATCGAATATGACACAGTGTAGCAGACAATAAGATTTGGATATCTATTGATGAGACGACGGACACTGCAGGCAGATATATAGGGAATTGGAACACTCCGTGCTGATCGCCCTGGGGATATTTTTCTACTAACCTCAGAAGTTTTAGAGAGAGCAAATCATTCAACGATTGCAATTCTTTTTGATAATGCACTAAAATTTTTTTGGAAGGATGAAATTAAGCAGGAAAACGTCTTCTCTTTGTTACTGATGCTGCTCCATACATGGTGAAAGCTGCTGAAGGCCTCAAGCTGTTTTATCCAAGCATGATTCACGTCACTTGCCTTGCGCATGCTCTGCATAGGGTGGCAGAATAAATTCGTGGACATTTTCCTGAAGTCGATAAATTAATGTCTAACGTCAAAAATTTTTTTTTGAAAGCACCACTGCGGCTTGCGACTTTCAAGGAGTTAGCTCCTTCAACGCCACTCCCTCCACAGCCAGTTCTTACTAGGTGGGGGACGTGGCTTGATGCTGCCGTGTATTATTGCATAAACTACTCCACTATCATAAACATTGTTAACGGCTTAAACAAAGATGATGCCTCTTCTATCAAGATTGCCCAGGAATTGTTTTCCAGCAGTTTGTCAGATAGTTTGGCATATATTAAATCAAACTTTGGAATTATATCGAGTGCAATTACTCGTTTAAAATCTGCTGGCTTAGAAATTCATGCAAGTATTGACATTGTAAGAAGTGTTGAACTTTCAGTACAACAATCGTATGGAATAGTTGGTGACAGTGTAAAACGGAATCTTCAAAATGTGCTTAATCGAAATGATGGTTTTCACCGTGTGGGCAAGATAAATGATGTTCTTAGAGGAGAAGGTACCAGTACACTTCAAGATGAGTGCATACTCGACAGCAGTGATTTAACATTATTTAAATATGCACCAAAAACGTCTTGTGATGTAGAAAGCAGCTTCTCCTCTTACAAGAATATGTTAAGTGATAATCAGAGGTGTTTCACGCCTGATGCTTTGAAGATGAATCTTGCGTTTATAAAAGTAGGAAAGATCACAATATGAAGATAAAGTTGGAATTCAAGAGGACAAACTGGGGCAAATATTCATTTATAGGAAGGGGAGTTAGGGATTGGAATAACTTACCAAGGGAGATGTTCAATACATTTCCAATTTCTTTGAAATCATTTCGGAAAAGGCTAGGAAAGCAACAGATAGGGAATCTGCCACCTGGGCGACTGCCCTAAATGCAGATCAGTATTGATTGTTGATATATTGTTGTTGTCATACACTTCAATTCCTCCCGCGGGGAAAAGGTATGTAAGTTTGCACTACAGGCTCTGATGCCCTACCATAATGTACTGAAAGACATCTATTTAATTCGTTTCTTGGTGCTCAGTTTAAACTTTAACGCATTTGAATAATGTTAATGAAATCTGGGCTTAAACATTCCAAAATATATTTTCTAAATAGATTGATTTCTAGTTTTTTCGTATTTCAAACCGCCAATGCAGGGTGCAAACATGGACTTTTACAATGTTGTGTGATCTGATAATCTTAGTGAACTTAGTTCACAAAAGTTTGATAAGTGAATCAAGGATAATAGACTGTGAATAACTGCTGCACATGTATATTCAGTAAACTAATATTAAAGTAAGAATAAAGAATTTAGTTAACAAATATGTATCAGAGGAATTACCGTTCTGATTTATAATTTATTTTAAATTGCCCATATTTTGATTAATCATTATCGGGTCATATTTTGTCATTTTTACGTCATATTTTGTCACTTTTGAGGTCATATTTCCTCATTTTTGAGGTCATATTTGCTTGCTTATTTGGGATATTTTTAGGATTAAACATCCGAGCCCTAGTAATGACATAGTCAATGACCGTCTTGCTCTTTCCATCCCAGCTGTAACAGTTAATCTTGTGACTGACTCTCCTTTTTTTTAACTACCAAACAGTTTCTTATGCAGAAGTCTAGGAGATATTCGCCTTCTGAATTCCTTCTCCCATAGTGGTCCCATCACCTTCTCATAGCCATTCCTGTCTGTGTCGAGCTGTGTGTTGAGATCCCCGATGATGATTGCCCTCTCTTCACTGATGATCTCTTCTAGGTCTTTGAGGAACTTGTTCCTTTCATCTTGATTGCAGCCCATCTGATGGGTATACACTTGCACCAGTGTCAGCTTCTCTTTCCCAAGGAGAACTGTTGCCTTTATTATCCTTTCATTGATGTACTGGATCTCTGTATTACCATTTAACTCTTTAGACAATATCAATCCTACTCCATTTCTCATCTCTCTGTTGTTACCATTCCACTAGAGCGTACAGTTTTTCCTCAACTCTTTCTTCCCTTTAACTTTCCATTTAGTTTCACTCAGTCCTAGGATTGATATTTTCCTTCTCTCCATGATATCCACTAACACTTCACATTTCCCAGTCAAACTCAGTACATTGATCATTCCCATTCGAGTGTATTGTCTTCTCTGGAGTTGTTTGCACAATTGTAAGGCTTGGCCTATTGTCAGGCTGTAAGCTATCATACCTGGCGTGGGTCTGCGGATGCTGTTGTCTACTTCGAGTACATTGTTTGCATCCAAGGCTCACACAAGTGTTGAAAGTGATTGCAGTTACACTCCAACTGACTTGCTAGGCCTAACGTTAGAGAAGATTTTCTGTCAGGGCTATCTCCCATAGCCTTTAGCAGTCCCCTGCCACATCTGAAAGGCAGCAGCTTCCAGTTGAATTTATGTGTCATTTCCTACACAATGGCTTCAACAAGCCCCCTAAGGTTGAACTCCTCTGTCCATAGCCATTGGTTCTCCCTTAGTTTGTCAGGTTTGGTAACAGCCGCCCAACCCTCGGCCAGACAGTCGCAGGTAGTACCATCTACTGTTGCATACGGTAGTAGGATGTACCTGACCTGACATTAATCACATGCAAAATTTCAATTCTAGTATAAAAATAAAATAAAAAGCTTATGAACTGATTCTACAGAAATTTTCAGAATGACCTCATCATCATGCACTAAGGGCTAAGCCTCGTAGCTGCAATCTTTCTCCTCTAATTCCTGTTGTTCTCTTCATGTCCTTGTAGTCTTTATATCACATCAAATTTCTTACATCCTTAAAGTATGTCGTCCTCACTCCTCCTATTCCTTTCTTAGTATTTTTCCTTCAAAGACATTACTAGAAAGTCTTTATGTCTCAGGATATGACTTACAAGATTTAACTTCCTTCTTTCCATGTTCTTTATTAGTTACTGTTGCCCATTGACTTCCTTTAGAACATTTCGACCTTTTTTCCTTTCTTTTTCGATTAAGGCATGTCCTCATCATTTTCTTCCTAATCCACATTTATGTTGCTTCTTTCCTTTTTATCAACAGTCCAGTTCTCACTACCATAAAGTAGTACACTCCAGGCAAAGGATTTTACAAAAACCTTTCCTATTTCTAAACTTATATGTGTATTTGTTAAAAGATTCTTTTTTTTTTAATTTTGAAAGGCCTGTTTACCAAGAGTTATTCTTCTTTTAATTTCCTTGGTGCATTTATTGTCTGCAGAACTTTTTTTTTTTTTAATTTTTACTTTTCTAGAGAATTATGCTATTCTTATTTGCTTGTGAACTCTTGTATTATGATGAAATATTCATAATCTGACAAAGTGGCTTGGAAATGTCTCTTACCTATGATTACAAAAATAGTAATGATGCAGGTTTATAGATCCAATCACCAATGTGAATTTTAAGCTTTTCACTTCGGTGGATTGCTGTAGTGGCTGAGAGAGAGAGCCATGCTAGGCAGCTGGATGACTGCTGCAGTGTAGTAGTCGCACAGAAGCCACATGCTGTAGAAGTGTGACCTTCCTGATATCTAGTGATTATCTTGAGAGTCTGTAGTTACTAGTAAAGCCCCCAGATGTCAGGGGCAATCGACTAGAAGGTAAGGATGAGTGACCTTTGTGCTTCTTACTTGCTAAACAATTGCTGTTCACTGCCAATGTATTAGTGCTACTATAAGTAGCTTCAATGCATGAGAAACTGTATGCCATGGATGAAACTCTTATCCTCATATTGGGTAGTGACTTCGAAGAAAATAAAGATGGGAAAACTTAACTCTGCCAAAGCTGTGTCCATATCCACAGATCTACAAGAAGGATAGAAAGGTGTCCATGAATGAAAATGACTAAAATTTCTGCTGAGATATTTGACTGAACTATACCAGGTGGTTCACGAGCCCCTTATTTTTCTGGAGATAAGCAACCAAAATAACGCGTATAACCTAAAGATCCTTATAATTAAGTTTTACGAGCTCCAAACAACTTGAAATTCATGCATATGGTCGAAAATGCTGTAGCAGTATGTTGACTTTCTGGCTGAATCGGTTAAGGGCTGGAGCACAAGGTGTGTAAGTATCAGCAGTGGTTCGAATCCAGCATGAAGCAAATTTTTTGAATGACAAAGATGCTCCATTTTAGTGGGGATACATTAATAATCAATATATTTTTTGCTATTGGTTTTAAGAGGTGTGCTCTCATTCGGCGTCTTTCCACTAAGGAAACCAAGGAAAACCATTTTTAGGACGGCCAGCATGGGATTCGAATCTACAACTACCCGAGTCTAACGTGCACAAATAGTAGTCCACAGGTCACATCACAGCACTTATTCCTTTCCCCACGATATATTTCTGTGAATTGTACACTGAATTGTTGCTTGTTTATGGAGAAAGTATGGTCAAATCAGTATGTATGCCACGTGCTCCACAATGGTAAAAATTAAATGAACACTGGAAAGCATTATTGAAGACTTCGACACGGATATTAACTTTTGATGTGGAACAGCCATATAAAAGTAGTAATCCTTTAACAAGTGTCTTGTATGTTGTCTTTGTGGCTAAGTCAGTTAAGGGCCAGTGACAGAAGGTGTCTGAATACTCGTAATGTAGTGGTTTGATTCCAACCTTATGCATGTTCCTTTTTTTTTTTTTTTTTGGACGGAAAGAACGTGCCCCATTTTAACGGACACAGAATATTTATGCACACTTACCAGGTCACATCACAGCACTCTTGATGTATTCCAGTGATGAGTATGTTGATATATTGCTCATTTATGGGGAAACAAGGCAGAATGCAGTCCAACCACAAGGACTCTATCATAAGCGTTTTTATGACAGAAGACTACTGTCTACCAATATGTTCCGAAATCTTGAACAAAGATTGCAATCAACTGGGGACATTTGGAAGGGTACCTTCGATTAGAGATGCTTCTATAATGTCTGGTCCAAATGAAGCTGTATTGGACGCTGTCCAGAATAACTCTCACATTAGCACACAGACACTTACACAACAGACCAACATCAGATTCACAACTAAGTATTTCTTTATTTTCCACCTTGTCGATACATTAGTTACTTAAGGAAACTTATAGGTTACAAGTGGTACCGTACATGTTTCATATATTATTAACATCTTCAGCCACATAACATTGTTTAGATGAAAAATTCATGTATTGAAAAAGTATCAATGCTTTGAGAGCTATTTTTAAGGACACTTTCTCTCAAAGTTTTGATACTTTGTCAATATATGAATTTTTCATGTAAACAGTGTTATGTGGCTGAAGACATTAATATATTTGAAACATGTAGCACTTTTAACCAATAAGTTGCCTATTGTATCGACAAGGTGGAAAATAAAAAATGCTTAGTTGTGAATCTGTAAAGTGCGGTATGGACCATGAAGTTGATTTTATATAGGCCAACATCAGTTGGTCGTCAGTCATGTTAATTAATTATACAATCTTCCTGCAACAGCTACAGGTTGCTCAAGGACACAGAGTACCTGAACAACAATAATAGATACTGCATAACAATAAATTTCACCCATACCACCTGCGGTTACACCAGCAGGTCCATGGACGTGATTTCGATGCTAGAGTAATATTTTGTCAAAGGGAATTATGCAGTGTGACCACAGACATATAGATATAGACTGGCAATGAGCAGCAGGATTCTGAAGCCAGAAGTGTGCGGCAGCCACCATCTTACGTCACTACACTATCCCGATGCATTAATGTAAAATAGTAGCCGAAATGGGAATATTGGGCAGAAGATAATTAAAATAATTGAAAGCACATTGAAATAATAACAACAATACTGATTAATTAGACCTATTAGCTCCTTTATATTACTCTTAAAAAAAAAAAAAATTGGTATATCAATTTCCAAATGCTTACAAATCGCCATCCTCTTAAGGCCGATCTATGGTCAGATTGTTTCCATTCAACTCTCTTACAGCATGATTCACATGTATTTTCAATAACAGTGATGGAATTATGCTAATAAGGCGATAAAAATTTGTGTCCATTGGGTTTAGATCTAAAGCATACACCTTGAAAACAAATGTCTTTCATACAAATGAGCTGTGGCTTAATTAGGTATGTTCCCTTTTATGACTGAGCTTAAACCATTTCATGTACTCTCTCTAAAATACATCTCAGTAAGTTTTGATACATGATCAACATCTTTCGTAGGAACACAAAGATTACCGGTACCCCTACTCTTCAAAGAAACAAATGGATAAGGATTTTCATTTTGTTCAGCTGTTTCCTTACAAGTATTGCATTGTATAGAATTGACTAACATCTTTACCACAAATCCTGAGAAATATTCAATAATATTCTATTGAGCCAAAGAGATAAACTGAGACCGCTAGGAAGGCCACCGGATCGCTGGGACAAAGACATCCGCAAAATCGTTGGAGTTAATTGGCAAAATATTGCCCAAGATTGCTGGAAGTGGAGGCAATTTCTAAATACTTACCTAAGTTTCAGACTTCAAGAGGTCACATCAGTTATTGACAGAATTGCCTGATTGTGATTGTGATTCTGCGATAATAAACCTAATACCTGTCGGTTTATGCAAGCTTACTAATCCTTCGACTCTAATTTTAACAGTAATTTTGACATCCTTACAACATGTCCTTAAAGAATAGAAGAGATAAAGACCACTATTATTTAATTACTAATATAACCAAAACAAAAACTCAACCTAAAACCAATTGTTGCAGTAACATTATTATTTTTTCTTTTTTTTTTTTTACATCATTATGCCTTACTCAGGAGCATGGTTGAACTTGCTTAGCTGATATGTTGGCCTTCTTTTCCTCCCAAAATCTCTTCATCCTCTTGCTGAGCTTCTTCCTTTGTTCTTCTGTCCAAGTTATAGTAGCTCTGGTGTTGGGTTTGTCTTCAAAGTGGTGATTGTCGATTTTGGTTCTGAATTTACATCTATGCCTTTGCTGGCGAGATGTAGTGTTTATAGTGCACTATGTCTTCTGGTATGGGCTATATCAAATTTGTTACTTTCATTGACCTGTCTCAGTCTCATCCTTGGCTTTGACAATGTGAAAGTGACTGAGGTATGAGTGATGCTAGTAATACCATTCCTTATGCAGCCAGTCCCTGTTATGAATGGTGTGAAAATATCGCTCATACGGTTGGTTGGTGCATGCATTTCAGTGGGCTTGGCAGACTGATATGTAATAGCAACGGCTGGTTCAGTGAGGAAAGCAACGGGAAACTACCTCACTCCTCATTTCCCTAGTACGCCTCTTCAGTGACGCCTAAGCTATTTATGACAGCTGTTGGTGGAGCTGCAGAGGATCAAACCAGCCTTTGGGCTGAATACCCAACAATTTACATCTGTCCTGTACAATGTCTTCTGATATGTTGATTTCCTGGAGATCTGTTTCAGTTTCATGAAGCCAGCTGTTTTTGGTTTTTAATGAAAGGGCCAGGTTGAGAATTCTTTTAGTTAGCCTGTTAGTGTTCATTCTGATAATGTGTCCATGTGTTCAGAATGACAATATGTCTCCTGGGATGATTTTTTCCTCCATATTCCATCTATGCAAACTGGGCCAAAACATTTTCGTAAGATTTTCCTTTCTTGTTTCTCAATGTCTTTGGTTAAAGATCTGCCACCAATGATTAAGGTTTCTGAGGCATTTAACGCTTCAGGTTTTATTACTGTATTATAGTGTCAAAATTTTGCATTCCAAGATATTGATTTTTTATTATACCTGTTCCAAGTGATCCTGTATGCTTTCTGTAATTTTGAAATTCTTTCTTTATTTGCTTTGCGGTTTAAACCAGAGGGCTGAATAATTTCTCCCAAATATTTAAATTGGTTCACTTGAAAATCTTAACAGAATTTAGTTATCATAGGTTGTCATCTAAGTATTGTAAGGCTCCTTCCATGTACTGAGTTTTCTCATATGAAATTTGAAGTCCCGTTTTGATGGCAGTTTCATGTAATTTTTCAATGGAATGAATTGCTTCATGCCTATTATTGGGAAGGATTGCTATGTCATCAGCAAAGGCCAGACATTGCACGTGAATTCTGTCTTTACGTAGTCTTCCAAGGGTAATTCCTTTAGTTTCCTTTTCCCAGGTCCTGATTACTTTCTCAAGTACCAAGTTGAACAGTAACGGAGATAAACCATCTCCTTGATGGACCCCGGTGTTAACAGGAAAAGGCTCAGATATTTCGCCTAGGAATTTAACTTTTGAAATAGTGCCAGCTAATGTTTGTTTGATTAATTCACTTGTTTTTTTATCCACTTGAAATTCTTCTAGAGTATTGAAAAGTGTTTGAGGGTCTATAGAGTCATATGCTTTTCTGAAATCTACAAAAGTAATGACTATTTGTCTGGTTTTGCACATTTGGAGGATAGTTTTGAGATTAAGGATTTGTTCTGTACAAGATCTTCCTTTTTCAGAAACCTGCCTGGTATTCACCAATTAGATGGTCTGTTTGTTTCTCAAGTCTAGTGAGCAGGGCTTTGGAAAAATTTTTGTAAGCAACTGGTATCAAGCTAATTCCTCTAAAATTATTGATGTTCATTTTATCTCCTTTCTTGTGTAGTGGATGGATTAGCACACATTTCCAATCTTCCGGGATTTCTTCAGTGATCCAGATGTTCTCAAGAATCGAGTGGATTTTCTGGGCTACGCTGTCACCTCCTATCTTCAGCATTTCAGCAATTATACCATCTTCCCCCGGGGCTTTGTTATTTTTGAGTCCATGGATTATTTCTTTGACTTCTTCCAGTCTTGGGGGTTCTGAATCTTGATTAGATAAGGGTTTCTCAAAGGTGAGTTGTTTTTCTTTAGGAGATCCACAGTTTAAAAGATCCTGGAAATAAACTGCAAGAAGTTTGCACTTCTCTTGATTATTCGTTTCTAGTGTCCCATCTGGGCGTTTGAAGCAAAGACCAGGTACCTGATAATTTGATAATTCTTCTCTGAAAGTTTTGTAGAAGTTTCGTGTATTGTTTTTTTGTAAAATCTTGTTCAATTTCTGCCGATCTGTAGTGTTCGTATTTGGTTTTTCAGACCTGATAGTTTTTTGTTTGTTTCTGTATTTTCATGAATTCCTGCCAGGTTTGTTCAGTTTAATGAGAATTTGAATTCTGCCAGGCTTTAGTTCTAAAGTTTATGGCCTTGTCGCAGGTTTCATTCCACCACCTATGTTTTCATTTCCTGGGTGGTGTGCCAACATTTTGAGAAGCCTTCAAAAGTATGTCTTTGAGTTCTAACCAGTTTGAAGGATTGTGAGTAGGAAGACTTTTAAGGAAAGTACTAGTGTTCTGTTTAAGAAAGTATGGATCGACATGCAGGTTTTTTTAAATTCTGGGTTTGGACCTGTTTGGTTGAAATTTGACCTTGATTAAGGATAGATGGTGGTCAGAGTCAATGATCCCTTTTTTAACTTTAATATTCATAATTTCTTTTTGATTTTTCTTGGAAATAGCCACATGATCTAGTTTAAATTCTCCCAAATGAAAATTTTGGTATCTGCAGGTTGTTTTCTTGTGTGGATGCACCCAGAAATGTGTTGACATTAATTTGAGATCAAAATTTTTGCAAAAATCAATTAATCTTTCTCCATTTTTATTAGTTCAATTGTGCACTGGGTATAGTTCTACAATGGTCCTGAATTTCTTTTCTCTACCAATTTGGGCATTGAAATCTCCTAAGAGAATTTTTATGTGATGATTTGGAATTGTCGCTGTAGTTTCTTCTAGCCGTTCCCAGAAGTCTTCCACCATTTGTGGATCTTTTTAATTGTAGTTATTGGTGGGTACATGCGCATTAAGTAATGTATAAGCTTTGTTTCCTGATTTAATGGATAGTGTTGAAATTCTTTCAGAAGGCGAAGAAAAGTTAAGTACTGTGTTTACAATGTTGCTTCTTACAGTGAATCCTGTGCCAAATTGTAATGGTCTCTTATGAAGGGAGATTGCTGGCTTGCCTTTGTAAATTCTATAATTTCCTGAGTCAAAATTATTTTCATCCGTGTATCTAGTTTCCTGAAGTGCTAAAATTTGGATGTTTAAGTTATCTAACATGTCTGTTAATTGTTTTAACTTCCAAGTTTTCCGAAGTGTGTTGATGTTTAGACTACCGATGAAAGTTTTTTATTTTGGGTGAAGAGATTTGGGAAGCTCCGATACATTCCCGCATGATGTTCTCGGTCCCCCAGAATCCGATGACCGAGAAAAACTAGTATGATATAGATGTTGATTCCCATAGGAAATCTGAACTATTTGTTCCGAATGAGTAAATTTATAATACCAATATAAAAGGTCCGTTATTGGACATTATAAATTTTCCAACTAACTCATTCCTGGTTGCCAGCGCTTTGCCCTCGTGTGCTAGGCTGAGCTCATCAGTTGGTACCTAGCACACCTACCAAGACGCTGGCTAGTGCATACCGTATAGGCCACTGCGTAAGCTAATTGTAGCCACCGGCAGTACCAATGCACTATGAGACACATTGTCTCATTATCAAAAATTGATACCTGCTTGGCCATCAGATGATATAGATGTTGATTCCCATAGGGAATGCACTAGCCAGCGTCTTGGTAGGTGTGCTAGGTACCAACTGCTGAGCCGTGCCTAGCACACGAGGGCGAGGCGCTGGCAACCAGGAATGAATTAGCTGGAAAATTTATAATGTCGAATAACAGACCTTTTATATTGGTATTATAAATTTACTCATTCGGAACAAATAGTTCAGATTCCCTATGGGAATCAACATCTATATCATCTGATGGCCAAGCAGGTATCAATTTTTGATAATGAGACAATGTGTCTAATAGTGCATTGGCACTGCCGGTGGCTACAATTAGCTTACGCAGTGGCCTCCACGGTATGCATTAGCCAGCGTCTTGGTAGGTGTGCTAGGTACCAACTGATGAGCCCAGCCTAGCACACGAGGGCGAGGCGCTGGCAACCAGGAATGAGTTAGCTGGAAAATTTATAATGTCCAATAACGGTCCTTTTATATTGGTATTAAAAACTAGTATGTCTACTGGGGCCTGGGGTAGTTATATTGTAGGTTGATTCCATCATGCTATCAAGTTAAAAGTATTGGGGACATCGATCTATGTCGGTGTCATGGTTACAACTGAAGTAGTAAGCTTCAGAGGTTACTGAAGATGTTGGCGAGCTAGGCCTGTTTTTGGTCCGCGAGAGGTATTTTATATCCCTCAAACCCTCCGGACAAGTCCGGCGAGCCTCCCGATCCGCCACCTGGGATGCGCCCGATAGGGGAACAGGCTGAAACCCCCATCATTATTATTATTATTATTATTATTATTATTATTATTATTATTATTATTATTATTGTTTCGTTTCGGCCAACTAAGGACCACGTCATTTCAACTGTTTCCCTTGAGCTTTAATGTTGGTCCAGTACTCCTTCATTCATATACAGTGTTGCTCCTTTCGTTCTTCCGTCCATGCCTTTCCAGTTTTCATCTTCAGCTTCGGTAGGAAACTCTGATGTTCTTGGAGTTTTTTCTTAAGTGGGACACGCTTCTGAATATCTTCAAATGAGATCCCAATCTCCTGCAGATCTTTCTGTACCTCACTGAACCATGCCCCCTTTGCCTTTTTCTCTTGGAGGAAATTGAAAATGCGGTTGGTTAACCGTGTTGAATTCATTCGGGCCATGTGTCCATAAAAAGTAATCCTCCTATTTCGCATCACATCAGTTATTTTCTCCACATGCGAGTACAACTCCTGGTTGTGCCATCTCCTAAACTCGCCTTTGTCTTTGACTGGACCTAAGATTTTTCTCAAAATCTTTCTTTCCTTGGCTTCCAATTTCTCCATCATGCCTTTTTTGTTCATGGCGAGACATTCCGCAGCATATAGGGCCTCTGGCCGGATAACAGTGCAATAGTGTTTGATTTTTGCATTCAGAGATATAGATCTTTTGTTATAGACATTTTTAGTCAGATGGTAAGCCATTTCCATTTTATTCATGCGTGAAGGAAAGGCTTCTGTTCCGGACAAGTTAGGTTCTATCCATTCACCAAGATACTTAAATTTTTCAACTCGCTTGACTTTTCCGTGAGTCCCTTCTAGCTCACTTGGCGCCAGTTTGATGTTTGTAATGAATTTCGTTTTCTCAAAGGAGATTTGGAGGCCTGCCTTTGCAGCTTGTGTTTGAAGCTGGTTGATCTGCTTCGTGGCCACATCCAAGGAATCAGCGAAAACCGCGAGATCATCTGCAAATGCTAGACAGTCAATTGAAAGGTTCTTGTTCTTGTGGCCTAGTCTGACTCCGCTTTCGACTCCTTCATAACTCATTTCTCTGCGCCATTCACGGGTCACTTTCTCAAGAACGCAGTTGAACAACAGATTACAAGATATTAGAATCATTCCGTATTGACGGTTTTCACTTTACAATGGCGAAAAATGAAAGTATCCTCCTATTCAATACATCATATATTCCGTCATTAGACGGAGTAAACAAGTTCAGACATGTTTCGGCTCGTTTGAGCCATCTTCAGTGAAAAAATTAGGGGGGTTGGAATAATTTACATAATATGAGTTGAAAAAATGCTAAAAAAAATAATGAAAGCGCAAATGAAAAAACAAACAAAAGAGAGCCTAGACGGAAACAAAATAGCACAAATATACAATATTTACATCAAAATGCAGAGCAAAAAACAACTTATTGCAACAAAATTCAGTGAAACTGGAGTTAATTTGAAATAATAATTGATACTAAAAAACTGCGTTAACCTAAGAAACAAGGGAATGAGAAAACAAATGATGCAGATGGAAATGAATAATGGTAGCACATGGTGAGGTTGTGGACCTCATAGTTTACAAATTATTAGTTTATAAAAACGACAAAACAGTTTGAAATCGCTGTCAAAATCCTAGTGGAAACCCATCACATCAAAATGGTTAGGAGGAGAGCGGGAGCAAACATTTTGAGAGAAACCAAGCCTGAATTAACCTGCAGGCGAAAAGCCTGTGATAAGGAGAAAAAACACCTTAAATTTAAGGCTTCAGAAATAGCAGCATTCTTAATATCTTCTCAAACTAGCGGTCCCTTTCTTCATTATTGTTTCATAATGTTGGCTGGTGTTTTGCCTTATTGTAGAGGGGTCGGAAGGGCCGCATATAAAAAATATGAGAAGCTGTGTTAGGTAGAAGACAGATGCATAGTAAATTGTAGTAATCTAGTGGAAACCGTCAATGAAGTTCTAATCTGTAATGGAAAAAATGAGGTTGTATGAGAAATATGGGTTGATAAGTAAAAAGTGTGGAATGGTTGTGAAGAAAGCTTAAACTTACGGTGTGCAGTAGGTGGTTGTCCTCTCTAGTGGCCTGGCTTTCTCAAAGTAACGGTCTCGTTCGCGTGATCGAGTCTATTGTTGGTTCGGCTGTGTCTGCTAGGATGGAAGGAGCGGAGGGGGAAGGGGAGGTACAGGGCTGGTTTGAGGAAGGGAGGGGTGTTGAGTTGGAGAGATGGAGGTGGGTTTGTTTGGCAAATATAAAGAATGAATGTTTCAAGAGGATGTTAGTTTACTCGCTGACTTCTAAAGCTCGAATGGTGTGGCCTTCTTAAAGTGACGGTCTCGGTCGCGTGATCGAGTCTATTGTTGGTTGGCTGTGTTTGTTAGGTTGGAAGGAGCGGAGGGGGAAGGGAGGTGCAGGGCTGGTTTGAGGAAGGGAGGGGATGTTGAGTTGGAGAGATGGAGGTGGGTTTGTTTGGCAAATATAAGGAATGAATGTTTCAAGAGGATGTTAGTTTACTCGCTGACTTCTAAAACTCGAATGGTGTGGCCTTCTTAAAGTGACGGTCTCGGTCGCGTGATCGAGTCTATTGTTGGTTGGCTGTGTTTGCTAGGTTGGAAGGAGCGGAGGGGGAGGGGTGGTGTGAGGACGGGGGGGGGGGGGGTGAGTCGGGGAGATGGAGGTGGGGTTTGTTTGTGTTATGGAAATTCTGACAAATGTATGGAATGAATGTTTCAAGTAGAATGTTCTTTTTCTCGCTGACTTCATTTAAATTGTGAGTGGGGTTCATAAAATGATCTAAATCGATGTGGATGCTCTCGAGAATGTTGAGCAAGGTGCCTTTTTGCTCATAATGCAAGATCTTCAGGTCTTTGTCTATTGAAGTGTATTCGTGGCTGGATGTTTTATGGTGTTCGCTCATAGCTGAAAAACGATTATATTTGAGAGCGTTGCGATGTTCGGCGTATCTTATGACAAAATTGCGGCCTGTTTGACCTATGTAGCTGGAATTACAGGATTGGCACTTTAATTTGTAAACTCCGGAGTTCAAATATTTGTTGTTGATGTTGCTATTGTTATTGTTGACAGTGTGTGGATTGAAAATGAGTTTGGAGTTGGTGTGGGAGGTTCTGTAAGCTATTTTGATGCTGTGTTTCTTGAAAATATTAGAAATTTGGTAAATGCTACTATTATTGAAAGTGAATGTGGAAAATTTTTCTTTTGGAGCAGAATCTTTTACTAGGGTAGTCTTGGGTCTGCTTTTGTATCTATTGATGATTCTGCTGATGAAGGTTCTATTGTAACCATTGTGTTCTGCAATGTTGTAGATGGTATTAATTTCTTTTTTGAAATTCTTGCGAGATAAAGGGATAGTTAATGCTCTGAGGACCATGCTATTGTAAGCTGCTTTTTTATGTATGTCTGGGTGCACAGAGGTCTGATGGATGGTATTGATGGTGTGGGTGGGTTTCCTGTATATATTGAAGGATAAAGTGTTGTTGCTGTTGCGCATAATGGTTAAGTCCAGGTAATTAAGGGCTTTATTGTTTTCTGACTCTATGGTGAATTTTATATGTGGGTCAATAGAGTTGAGAAATCCAAGTACTGTGTTGCTGTTGGTAACGTGGGAGTGGATCACGCGACCGAGACCGTCACTTTAAGAAGGCCACACCATTCGAGCTTTAGAAGTCAGCGAGTAAACTAACATCCTCTTGAAACATTCATTCTTTATATTTGCCAAACAAACCCACCTCCATCTCTCCAACTCAACACCCCTCCCTTCCTCAAACCAGCCCTGTACCTCCCCTTCCCCCTCCGCTCCTTCCATCCTAGCAGACACAGCCGAACCAACAATAGACTCGATCACGCGAACGAGACCGTTACTTTGAGAAAGCCAGGCCACTAGAGAGGACAACCACCTACTGCACACCGTAAGTTTAAGCTTTCTTCACAACCATTCCACACTTTTTACTTATCAACCCATATTTCTCATACAACCTCATTTTTTCCATTACAGATTAGAACTTCATTGACGGTTTCCACTAGATTACTACAATTTACTATGCATCTGTCTTCTACCTAACACAGCTTCTCATATTTTTTATATGCGGCCCTTCCGACCCCTCTACAATAAGGCAAAACACCAGCCAACATTATGAAACAATAATGAAGAAAGGGACCGCTAGTTTGAGAAGATATTAAGAATGCTGCTATTTCTGAAGCCTTAAATTTAAGGTGTTTTTTCTCCTTATCACAGGCTTTTCGCCTGCAGGTTAATTCAGGCTTGGTTTCTCTCAAAATGTTTGCTCCCGCTCTCCTCCTGACCATTTTGATGTGATGGGTTTCCACTAGGATTTTGACAGCGATTTCAAACTGTTTTGTCGTTTTTATAAACTAATAATTTGTAAACTATGAGGTCCACAACCTCACCATGTGCTACCATTATTCATTTCCATCTGCATCATTTGTTTTCTCATTCCCTTGTTTCTTAGGTTAACGCAGTTTTTTAGTATCAATTATTATTTCAAATTAACTCCAGTTTCACTGAATTTTGTTGCAATAAGTTGTTTTTTGCTCTGCATTTTGATGTAAATATTGTATATTTGTGCTATTTTGTTTCCGTCTAGGCTCTCTTTTGTTTGTTTTTTCATTTGCGCTTTCATTATGTTTTTTAGCATTTTTTCAACTCATATTATGTAAATTATTCCAACCCCCCTAATTTTTTCACTGAAGATGGCTCAAACGAGCCGAAACATGTCTGAACTTGTTTACTCCGTCTAATGACGGAATATATGATGTATTGAATAGGAGGATACTTTCATTTTTCGCCATTGTAAAGTGAAAACCGTCAATACGGAATGATTCTAATATCTTGTAATGGAAATGCCATCCAGGCAAAGAAGAAAGCCAACCTTTATTGCAATCTCAAAATAAAGGTCGCCAAATTAGGGCAAGACTTACGTTTTTTGAAAAAATGCTTGATTAATGACATAACCCCCAATTTTCTTAAGTTTACCAAGAAAACTCACAGAAATACAGCAAAAACTCGCGCGACTCAACTTAAAACCGATAAAATCTGGATTAAAGAGGAAATCAAATTTCTCCATAAAAAGAAATCTCTCCTGAACCACAAACTATATGAAACTCATTTAGAAGTTTCCACTCTCATTTGTCCCCTCGAATGGACGTCCTTTCAATTCCACGTCTCCAACAAACTTAACCTCACTTTGTTAAAGAAACAAAACACACTTGACAAGAAATGGAATGCTCTTTCAAAAACAAAAACAGCACTTAGCAAACATAACAACTCAAATAACACAAGGTCTAATGATTTTCACCAACCTGTAGTAAACTTAAGTAAAATCATTCTTGATGCCGATGATCTTGATGTGCTGAGCAAGGGACCTAAACATAATTGGGGTAATCCTTCTAACCATGATAATTTAATTTCCACCATAGCTGAATCTGAATTGGCCATTAATAAATTACCAATTAATATACAAGAAGAGGTCCGATATGAAGTCAAACACAAGCTATCTTCCATCCTCAATCAACAACAAACCATTAAACCCAACACAGTGCACGTAGCTAAAGTAAACAAACTTAAGAAAAAAGTGAAACAAAACGACTTAATTATAACAAAAGCCGACAAAGGAAATGCTACCGTAATCATGGACAAAAGTGACTATGTTAATAAAGCACACACGTTTTTTACAGACAACAACTTCATAACCTCTAAAAAAGATCCAACTAATAAAATACAAAGAGACCTAAAAACCATCATCAAGAACATATCATTTCTGTTTAATGACCTTGAAAAATCCAAAATGATTATCATGAATCCGAAACTTCCCACAGCCAAAGCGCTACCCAAGATCCATAAAACAGACATCCCCATAAGACCCATTATCAATTTCAGAAACAGTCCGACCTATGAAGTATCTCGTTTCATTCACAAATTCCTCAAGTCACACTATCGTTTTCAAGCCAACACATCAGTAAAGAACTCCTTAGAATTCTGCAATAAGATCAAACACTTTAATTTATCCAAACACCACACTCTTCATTCTTTTGATATTACTAACATGTACGCTAATGTTCCCGTTAACAGCACCGTACAATTGATCAAAAACAATCTCTCCAAATTCAGTAATTTAAGTATAGGCGAAATAGATGAATTTATTCGAATTCTGGAATTTACTTTGAACAACAATTTCTTCACTTTCAATAATGTCATTTACCAACAGATAGGTCTTCCCATGGGGTCACCAGCTTCAGGAATCCTTGCAGACATCTACATTGATCATTTAGAACATTCTCACATCATTGGCAAGATCAATGGCATTCAACACTGGACACGCTTTGTAGATGACACCTTTGTTATTTTAGACTCCCACGTTACCAACAGCAACACAGTACTTGGATTTCTCAACTCTATTGACCCACATATAAAATTCACCATTGAGTCAGAAAACAATAAAGCCCTTAATTACCTGGACTTAACCATTATGCGCAACAGCAACAACACTTTATCCTTCAATATATACAGGAAACCCACCCACACCATCAATACCATCCATCAGACCTCTGTGCACCCAGACATACATAAAAAAGCAGCTTACAATAGCATGGTCCTCAGAGCATTAACTATCCCTTTATCTCGCAAGAATTTCAAAAAAGAAATTAATACCATCTACAACATTGCAGAACACAATGGTTACAATAGAACCTTCATCAGCAGAATCATCAATAGATACAAAAGCAGACCCAAGACTACCCTAGTAAAAGATTCTGCTCCAAAAGAAAAATTTTCCACATTCACTTTCAATAATAGTAGCATTTACCAAATTTCTAATATTTTCAAGAAACACAGCATCAAAATAGCTTACAGAACCTCCCACACCAACTCCAAACTCATTTTCAATCCACACACTGTCAACAATAACAATAGCAACATCAACAACAAATATTTGAACTCCGGAGTTTACAAATTAAAGTGCCAATCCTGTAATTCCAGCTACATAGGTCAAACAGGCCGCAATTTTGTCATAAGATACGCCGAACATCGCAACGCTCTCAAATATATAATCGTTTTTCAGCTATGAGCAAACACCATAAAACATCCAGCCACGAATACACTTCAATAGACAAAGACCTGAAGATCTTGCATTATGAGCAAAAAGGCACCTTGCTCAACATTCTCGAGAGCATCCACATCGATTTAGATCAGTTTATGAACCCCACTCACAATTTAAATGAAGTCAGCGAGAAAAAGAACATTCTACTTGAAACATTCATTCCATACATTTGTCAGAATTTCCATAACACAAACAAACCCCACCTCCATCTCCCCGACTCACCACCCCCCCCCCTCCTCACACCACCCTTCCCCCTCCGCTCCTTCCAACCTAGCAAACACAGCCAACCAACAATAGACTCGATCACGCGACCGAGACCGTCACTTTAAGAAGGCCACACCATTCGAGTTTTAGAAGTCAGCGAGTAAACTAACATCCTCTTGAAACATTCATTCCTTATATTTGCCAAACAAACCCACCTCCATCTCTCCAACTCAACATCCCCTCCCTTCCTCAAACCAGCCCTGCACCTCCCTTCCCCCTCCGCTCCTTCCAACCTAACAAACACAGCCAACCAACAATAGACTCGATCACGCGACCGAGACCGTCACTTTAAGAAGGCCACACCATTCGAGCTTTAGAAGTCAGCGAGTAAACTAACATCCTCTTGAAACATTCATTCTTTATATTTGCCAAACAAACCCACCTCCATCTCTCCAACTCAACACCCCTCCCTTCCTCAAACCAGCCCTGTACCTCCCCTTCCCCCTCCGCTCCTTCCATCCTAGCAGACACAGCCGAACCAACAATAGACTCGATCACGCGAACGAGACCGTTACTTTGAGAAAGCCAGGCCACTAGAGAGGACAACCACCTACTGCACACCGTAAGTTTAAGCTTTCTTCACAACCATTCCACACTTTTTACTTATCAACCCATATTTCTCATACAACCTCATTTTTTCCATTACAGATTAGAACTTCATTGACGGTTTCCACTAGATTACTACAATTTACTATGCATCTGTCTTCTACCTAACACAGCTTCTCATATTTTTTATATGCGGCCCTTCCGACCCCTCTACAATAAGGCAAAACACCAGCCAACATTATGAAACAATAATGAAGAAAGGGACCGCTAGTTTGAGAAGATATTAAGAATGCTGCTATTTCTGAAGCCTTAAATTTAAGGTGTTTTTTCTCCTTATCACAGGCTTTTCGCCTGCAGGTTAATTCAGGCTTGGTTTCTCTCAAAATGTTTGCTCCCGCTCTCCTCCTGACCATTTTGATGTGATGGGTTTCCACTAGGATTTTGACAGCGATTTCAAACTGTTTTGTCGTTTTTATAAACTAATAATTTGTAAACTATGAGGTCCACAACCTCACCATGTGCTACCATTATTCATTTCCATCTGCATCATTTGTTTTCTCATTCCCTTGTTTCTTAGGTTAACGCAGTTTTTTAGTATCAATTATTATTTCAAATTAACTCCAGTTTCACTGAATTTTGTTGCAATAAGTTGTTTTTTGCTCTGCATTTTGATGTAAATATTGTATATTTGTGCTATTTTGTTTCCGTCTAGGCTCTCTTTTGTTTGTTTTTTCATTTGCGCTTTCATTATGTTTTTTAGCATTTTTTCAACTCATATTATGTAAATTATTCCAACCCCCCTAATTTTTTCACTGAAGATGGCTCAAACGAGCCGAAACATGTCTGAACTTGTTTACTCCGTCTAATGACGGAATATATGATGTATTGAATAGGAGAATACTTTCATTTTTCGCCATTGTAAAGTTGAACAACAGAGGCGAGAGATCATCTCCTTGCCTAACTCCTGTCCATATTTCAAAGGCCTCTGAAATCTCTCCTCTAAACTTCACTTTTGAGATGGTGTTGGTGAGAGTCTGTTGGATGATCACTCTTGTTTTACCGTCCAAGCCAAATTCCTTTAAGATCTGAAGTAGGGTATTTCTATCAATTGAATCATAGGCCTTCTTAAAGTTGATGAACGTTACTACAAAAGGCTTGCTCCTTAGTTTAAGATATGAAAGGACAGATTTCAGATTCATAATCCGCTCCACACATGACCGTCCTTTCCTGAACCCTCCTTGGTAATCACCCAGCTCTGGATCTAGCTGTTCTTCTGCCCTGATTTGAAGAGCTTTCGAGAGAATTTTGTAGGTTATAAGTAGGAGGGAGATGCCGCGATAGTTGTTAACATCTGACTTGTCGCCTTTCTTATGAAGTGGGTAGATTAGGGCAGATGTCCAGTCACTTGGAAGTCTTTCAGTGTTCAAGATTTCATGTATGATGTCTGTTAATTTTTCCACTGCATTGTCACTAGCAAACTTTCACAATTCAGCTATTATTGAATCTTCACCCGGCGCTTTATTATTCTTCAAGGATTGGATAATCTGTCCGACTTCCTCTTTTGATTATTATTATTATTATTATTATTATTATTATTATTATTATTATTATTATTATTATTATTATTATTATTATTATTATTACCGATGAAGCTCTCTCAGTAGAGTATAAGACTATGAAGAAAAGACTGAGAAATACAATTAAAAAGAGTAAAGCCAACAAGTGGTGGGAAATGTCCAAGGAAGTGGATGAAAATCCATGGGGATTAGGGTATAAAATTGTTATGAAGAAATTCGGGATGCTACCAAGCCCTATCCTGGATCCACGCACCATGGAAGAAATAGTACACACACTATTCCCTGATCATGCAGAGAGGATTGATGATGAGGCTGAGAAAGAACTAGATAATGTACCACCTTTTACAACTGAAGAATTGATAACAGCAATTAATTCCCTTAGAAATAAGAAAGTCCCTGGACCAGATGGTATTCCATTCCAGCAGAAGTACTAAAGGTGGCAGTCGAATTATGTCCTCAACTGCTATTGAGAATGTATAATCATTGTTTGAAAGCGGGAATTTTTAGCCTTCGTTGGAAGATAGCTAGATTGGTTCTGTTCAGTAAAGCAAAAACTGGGGGTTACAGACCTCTACGTATGCTGGATACTGCCGGGAAAGGTTTAGAGAAGCTACTACAACCGAGAATACTAGCAGTAGTCCAATTAGCTGGCGACCTATCTGACCAACAACATGGATTTCGCAGAGGTCACCTCAACGCTAGATGCTATGAAGGAAGTGGTGAAGACAGCAGAACGAGCTCAAATGGGTAATCATTACTCTAGAAAGCTGATGCTTCTTGTGACTCTAGATGTTAAACATGCTTTCAACTGGGCAAGATGGAGTGATATTCTGGAAGCTCTACAAGAAACGTTCAAGCTACCAGAATATCTCATGTATATACTGCGAGACTATTTGAAAGACCGCACATTGTTATACGACACGGAAGATGGTCAGAGAAGAAAATGGCTCACAGCTGGTGCAACGCAAGGCTCAATTCTCGGACCACACCTTTGGATTATCATGTATGATGGTTTGTTACGGCTGAAGATGCCAGAAGATGTAAAACTTGTGGGTTATGCTGATGATGTGGCTGCTGTGATAGTAACCCGTAACCTAAAGCTGGCTCAATTGAAATTGAATCAGGTGATGCGACGTGTCAAAGAATGGATGATAAATCACAAGTTAGAACTCGCAGATCATAAAACAGAAATTGTCCTCCTGACGAGGAAAAGGATTAATACTGTTGTACCGATGCAGATCGGGCAGATAGCCATCGAAACTAAGAGCACAAAATATCTTGGTGTAACGCTTGATACTAAGCTTACATATTGGGACCACATGCAACAGGTAACGGATAAGGCAGCGAAAACCATGACTGCACTGAATAGACTCATGGGAAATATCAAGGGGCCGAAATCTAGTAAAAGGCGGCTTCTCATGTCGACTGTTCAATCGATACTGCTATACGGTTCGAAAATTTGGGCTGAATCGTTAAAAATTGTGAAATATCGGACAAGTATTGCGGCTGTACAACGGAGAGCAGCTTTACGAATTGCTTGCGCATATCGCACAGTATCAGAACCTGCGATTCTAGTAGTAGCAGCAGTAGCTCCTATTGACTTGTTGGCCTTCGAAAGACAAGAAATTTGGCTCACACAAGAAGAGCTAGGAAGTAAAAGGGCAAAGGCTTTGGCTCTTAGTCGCAGAATGCAACGATGGCAAACAAGATGGGAAGATGATTCTAGAGGGAAATGGACAAAAAGACTGATACTTTCTCTGGGCGTATGGGTTGCCCGAAATCATGGTGAAGTGAACTACTATCTCACACAGTTCTTGACAGGTCATGGATACTTCCGAAAATTTCTTCATAGGCTAGGGTTAGCAACTAGTCCGGTATGCATATAGTGTGGTGATATCGATGACGTACTACATACTTTCTTTGTGTGTGTTCATTGGCTGCCACAAAGAAGATGCTTAGAAGTTATGCAGGGAGAATTGACACCAGAAGGGATCATGTCAGTAATGCTACGAAGTCAAGAATCTTGGGACCAGGTGGCAGTCTACGTAGAAAATATTCTGCGTCAGAAGAAGAAGGACCTGGACGATTACGACAGACAGTAAAGCAGAAGAAGGAAGATGAAGCACAAGATGCATTAAGCACGACATCCGTCCTGAAATAAAGCGAGAGCGGTTTCCGGGGCGCAGAAAAGGGAGTGGGAAAAGGGAGTGTGGTTTTTTAGTGGGTAAGAATCTCCACACACTTGTTGAGTGCAGACCCTCACAAGCGTCTAACGAAAGAATTTCCACACTCCCTTGCAAAAAAAAAAAAATATTATTGCAACCTTACCAATTAGTAAACAAGACATCCAAATGAGAAACACAAACATCAAGAAAAAAACAAGCACAATACTTACCGTAAGGGCAGTAGCATAAAATATGAAGCGTGGAGGGCAAAAGCGAGAATAAAAAGGCCAGGGTCTTACATAACTTCGACAGGTTGCCAGGTAAATATTGCTAGCTACTAAATGACACACGAGATAAATTTAAAATGAAGAAAATTTACTAAGTAAATGTAATTTGAAAATGGTATAAAATAAGAACTATATATATATATCTTTTTCCAAAATTTAAAAATGCAATTAAACTAAATGAGAGAAACAGTATTTTAAAAAGAAGTTGAAATTAAGGTGAAACGAAGCTCACGTTAACATAGGCTTCCGCCAGAATTAAGGTTTGAAAATTCATTACTAACTCATTACCTCACAGACAGAAAGATTAAAATTTATTTAAAAATTGGTTGCAACCGATATGCGGGCCCGCGATATAAAATCTCTTTAAAATTGAAATTTGCTACACTACCAAAATGCTAAATTACAAGACGCACACAAGGACACACGAAAAAGGAAAAAAAAAATTAGTGGCTCCAACCGGGAATTAACATTACACCAAAGAAACGAGCTAGATGAAAACACAATAAAATAATAGCGCACAGCAACCCCAACAAAATGAAGTATATTAAAGGAAATTTACAATTAACGGTGCGCACATAGTAATAATAATAATAGAACACTGAAGCACACAACAGGAGCTACCCGTTACCGACGCGAAGCCAAGATCCCATAATAATCATCAAAGCCACCCCAAAAAATAACGTATCTTCAGATTAGATAAGAAGGGATGACATGACGTAACAAAGACAAAAGCAAGGAACACAAACAATGGGAGACATGTAATAAGACAACGAAAGAAAACCCCCATATATAACTTAATTTTCGACCAGCAAATTTCAATTTTAAGATTTTAAGTTATTAAAAATAATAATAATAATTATTATTATTTATCCAAGAGGTGATAGTACCAGTTTACATTAGCTTTAGTTGATCAATTCACCAACGGTTTACATACTTTAGAACAGAGGGGGCCCTGGATTCCGCTACGATGCGAATATGAGGTGTCATTAATTAACGCCCGTAACAATGCAATAATAATCACGTACAAATAATCAGCCACGAAGGCAATAGGACTTAAATCAGACAGCAAATACCACCAACCAGGGAAAAATAAGGGGAGAAAACATGCACCGAAATGAATTACAAAAGAATAAAAGTAATAATAATAATAATAATAATATTCATCATCATTATGAACATCAAGAAAAACAGTTGGCAATAATGCACACCGACAAAAGCATAAGATAAAATCACTTACACAAAATACCACCTCATAGACGCATAACTAGCGATCCCGATCTCCCTACATTACATTAATTTTCTTTTTCCAACGGATTCAGTTCAAATATATATATATTAAATTTTGCTTACAAGGTTACACTATACCAAAAGTTGCGTTTATGATGTTGTTCATGTCCATGATGAAATTACTCACACTAGTGTCTGAACGAACCGAATCCCTTCAATAAATTATAATTTTCAGTACTTACTTGGAGTTAAGATATCCAACTTACAAGACACTTAAAACTTTTCATACCGATAACGGTTAACTCACAGCACCAAGTTTACATGTTACATTAAGAAAATATTAAGGTTGGAGCACACTGGATAACTTTCAAAAGAATAACAGGGCCTAGCCCTAACATCATCATTTAACCACCGGAGTCAGGCTCCATTGTAATCGCTTTCCCTTCTTGCCAAGCCGTCCACTTGGGAGCTTCACACAACATAGCCATTTTGGAGTGTAGCAGCGAGCAGACTACTGCAGACTACTGAGCTCACACTCTGAGCTGGGGGAGTAGCCAGTCCCATAATTCAACGCGTGCACCGCGAAGGTGCGCAGAAGTTACAAATGATAATTCAGCGCATCACATAGTCCAGTCAAATGCGTGACAATAATGGATGAGAAACTTGAATTAAATTGGTCTGGTAACCTCCACAGTTAGGTAACAGTTCCAACAATGGCCGATAATATTGATAACGGCTCCATACCCAAGTCGACACGACAGATGAATAAATAAATACTCTTAGATGCTTTGATGTTATAATTCAGTTATGTCCAGTAAATATTAGTTCCCATTTTCACATCACAATTATTATTATTATTATTATTATTATTATTATTATTATTATTATTATTATTATTATTATTATTATTATTATTATTATTATTATTATTATTTCATCCATTTAAGAAGGCTTGGCTTGTGCCAGTAACATGGTAACATAATGGGCTGACTTGGCATAAGCAAGGAGTCCCCATCTTGATTATGAAACTATACAGATATCTACAAATATTTACAACAGATTATTATTATTATTATTATTATTATTATTATTATTATTATTATTATTATTATTATTATTATTATTATTATTATTATTATTATTATTATTGTTCTGCACTCCATCACAAGGGGGTTAATGCCCAAAAAATATACATCGGAAGGAAGTTATCTCTGTCTTCTGCATCCCGGCTTCATGGCTGAATGGTTAGCATGCTGGCCTTTGGTCACAGGGGTCCCAGGTTTGAATCCTGGCAGGCTCGGGAATTTTAACCATCACTGGTTAATTTTGCTGGAACGGGAGCTGGGTATATGTGTCGTCTTCATCATCATTTCATCCTCATCATGACCTGCAGGTCGCCTACAGGCGTCAAATCAAAAGACCTGCACCTGGCGAGCTGAACATGTCCTCGGACAATCCCAGCACTAAAAGCCATATGCCATTTCATTTTTTTCCTGTCCCCTACATAATTAGGCATCTTTAATAGTAAATTAATGTCCAACTCCTTGGCTGAATGGTCAGCATTGAGTCATTTGGTTCAGAGGGTCCCGGGTTCAATTCCCGGCCAAGTCGGGCTTTTAAATTGCATCTGATTAATTCTACTGGCTTGGGGACTGGGTTTTTGTGTGTGTCCCAACACTTTCCTCTTCATATTCACACAACATACTTCACTACCAACCACCACAAAAACACGCAATAGTGATTACATCCCTCCATATAGGGTTGGGGTCAGGAAGGGCATCTGGCCATAAAACAGGGCCAAATCCACATATGTGTGATACAGTTTGCACCCATGACCCTGCAAGTGTGGGAAAAATGGCAGAAGAAGAAGAATAGTAAATTTAACAGCATTAATAACTAGAAAACAAGTGAGCCACTTACCGGTGTATTGAAACTCACCTGTCTTCGTTCTTCTTCCTTCGCAAAAAGGAGAATCTACACCCAAACATTACGCAGTTATTCACCATTCAACTACACAGTAGTTTGCCAAAAATAAAAGTGAAATGTACATAAAAACAACACTAACCAAAACCTGCATGTAACACAGTAACTTATACATTTACAGTGAATCTGTAGTGATGTAAGATGACGGCGGTCGCAAGTTTCTGTCTTCACTATCATCAGTGCTATGAGATACAGTGCTGCCAGTCTATTCACTATATGTCTGTGGGTGTGACGAATAATGCAGCCTTTTTGTCAAGAGTCCTGTTTTCAGACGAATTACGGTTTCACAACAAGGGCGTCTTGAATGGGCACAATATGCACTATTGGAGAGCGGAGAATCGCTATTCGGTAAGACAGTACCCATTTCAAATGCAGTGGGGAGTAAATGTCTGGAGAAGGATCATTTTCTTCAAAAGGAACTCCCACAGCTGCTGGAGAACGTGCCACTGTGCAAGCGATTATACAGTGTGGTTTCAACAGGACCTCATTGATCAGTAGTCGTCCAGAACCATCTTCGTGCTTCATATATAAAAATGGATAGGAAGGGAAGGACCCATTCACTGGCCTGCCAGATCACCTGATCTGATGCCACCTGACTTCTTCCTGTGGGGTCATTTAAAGCAGGTAGTGTACGCACATGAGCCTGAAGATCCTGGTCACCTTCGGCAGCTGATCACCGAGGCATGTCAAGTTGTTGCACCTGACTTGGTACAATGTGCAAGAATGTCTTTACAACGTCATGCTGAAATCTGCATAAACCAAGGTGGTCAACATTTTGAACACTTGTTACACCAAATATGTAAGGTACCCTACTTTCTACCTACAGACCAACATGTCGTAGTCCAACCTGCTCGGTAACATTGGATAAAAACTGTCTTTTTTTTTTTTTTTTTTTTTTTTCAGGGCCAAATAAAAATCCACTCTTTGGAACAGGATGATATGTGGTCATATTATAATCACTGGAAGTAGCGTTAGTAAAAAAAAAAAAAAAGTGCACCATTCTGTGAATCTTTTTTTTTTTTTGCTTTATGTCACACCGACACAGATAGGTCTTATGGCGACAATGGGATAGGAAAGGCCTAGGAATGGGAAGGAAGCAGCTGTGGCCTAATCTTGAAAATATCTCTAATTTATCTTCAAGATTAACAAAATGTACACGTCTCCAACATAAAGAAGAACCTTATCGCCAATATTACTTCGTCATTTGGACACTGACTTGTTGAATTTTTAACCAACATGAATGAACATTTTATTTTATCATAACTATCATATGTGTTTTAATTTTCATGCCATTTTGTCAATTCTTTTAGCTATTGTATCATCATAACTATCAATGTGTTTTAATTGTCTCGCCATTTTGTCAAAAAATTTAGCTGAAGATGTTCCATAATCGGAACGAAACATGTCCTAGAGTTTAAGCTGGTTTATATTATGTAATTAATAAAACTATTATATAGAAATTGATAAGTATTGGAAGGTGGAAACCTACTTATAACTTAACCTTAGTTGAGTACAGTTGTCTATGGATGCAGGTGGAAGATGTTTTTAGCATTTACTCTGAGTAATCTCTCATAGTTACTCTGTAATTCAGAATAGATTACACATGTTTACTAGAGAGAGAGATTTATTCAAGAAATAAATCATCCATCTTCCAATGAGGGTGACCATTTGGATCTGGAATGCAGTTCCAATTTCAATGATCTTTAAAAATAACAAGAAATGAAAATTTAATCGTTAATGCTGTTATCTTCTTTTTTCCCCAGGGTTAGTAGGGGAGGAATGTCAATCACGTTCTCAGGTACAGATGGAAATGAATGATTTGCAGAGAGTCCCTCAGTATCTGTATTACTGTATTTGGCAGCTAACTCCTAGAGATTTCTGCTGTTATAAAATATGCATAACTATGATTTATTTATTTATTTATTCATTTATTTATTCATTTATTTATTTATTTATTTATTTATTTATTTATTTATTTATTTATTTATTTATTTATTTATTTATTTATTTGATGAAGAACATAACAGGCTTTTGCCCAATTATAATGTTCACAATATAGAGTACAGTACAATTAATATATGTATTTGTATTTATTGAACTTACAGGCCATCGCCCATTACATTGTTCAAATTCATAACAACTAAGCAAGAACTAAATATTAATCACAATGATAGTATTAGTTAAATTAGACTTATAAACAAAATGGCTCACGGTCAACTCACTACCAGAGAGCCGCTTAGCCTGAAGGGACTATGAACTATGATTCTCATGGAATGTGAGGCTACTCACGAGACAGTATAGATTTTGAACTAATGGAAGAATTACTGGCAAACATGAGGCTGCTCACGAGCCTAACTAATTGAACTATTAGGAATGATAATAAAATGATAACCACTCCTACCTGAAGTGCTTACTTCTGGGTAAGGTTTGGTGCTGACCAGATGACTGGGAAATGTTATGTAACTTGCTGAGGTTACATAACACACCCAAATAAATCTTAAGAAAGGTAGACGACACAATGCTAAGACAAAAGATAGTGAAAGAGGAAAAACTAAGCAACCATGTAAAGACCTACTTCTGCATCCTGCCCTGTCAGCATGTCTGGTAGAGTTACCGCTACATGCCAACATTATCATAACATTTAAAACACTACAATTAATAGCTACACTACTAAACATCAACTAAAAAAAGACAATACAAAGAATACAGTGAACTACCCAATCAATACTAAGTTGGTAATACAATAAAAATATACAGTTACTAACTACAATAATAATTATTTTACAGTGGTGCCTAACGCATTCTAACACATTTAGCTATACACTTACATAATAAGTCTTAGTCTTAAAATGAGTACAATATAAACATGACACATTATGCAAAATAATATTCTAAAAAGAGAAATAAAGTGTTTAATTTATAGATCATTTAAAAACTGTGGATTCAAATAGAAGAAGAGAAATAAAAGAACAGCTGTAAGAATGAAATAGAACATGTACATAAAATAGAGATAATATTCAACAGTATGTGTATTATAGGAAAATATCACACGCCAGTTCAAAGTTGATTTGATTCATAAAAAAAATATCCAGATTATATGTATTTAATTTACTATAAAGTTTCAGAATTTTATTAAGAGGAGAATTCTTATGGGCTTCTCTGGGGCATTTCTTAATGTAAAATAATTTCTTGAACCTGCCAGACTTCCGAGGAACGTAAAATGGTATACTTCCAAGTAACTCTTCCACATTAATGTTACTATTCAATATTTTATACAAAAATAACATCATATACTTTTTATGTCTTTGTTACACAGTTTTAACACCAAAGGGTGTTACCTAACATTGTGGAGTAGGACAGAAATGTTGGGTACTCGTGTAACTGTTTTCAGTACACATACTTTAAGAACTGCTTTTGTACTGTATCAATTAATTTGATGTACTTAGTATCTGAAGGACTCCAGATATTAGAACCATATTCTAGTTTTGGTCTTACTAATGAGTTGTATAAAAATAGATAACATTGTACATTGAAAATTTAACGAATTTGAAATATGATATCTAAATTCCTATAGGCTTTATATTAACTATATATTCAATATGACTTCCAAATTTCAAATAAATATTGAACTGGGCCGATAACCTTTGATGTTAGGACCCTTTAAACAACAAGCAAGCAAGAATATTGAACTGAATACCTACATCCATCTTTTGTTTGACTTTTTACAAAGATGAAACCGTTGATGTTATAAGTATACCCAACGTGCTGGCAACATCTTGTAAAAGACATTTTAACACATTTATGTACATTGAATGGTAATTTATTTTCTTTACTCCACAATGATATAGCATTTAGATTATTTTATAAATTTTTACAGTCATCAGTGGTTTTAATTGAAGAAAATAATTTCAGATTATCGACAAAAAGTAATACTTCAGACTTAGACATGACATCTACAACTTCATTAACATAAATAAGAAACAGTAAAGGTCCTAGGTTTGAGCCCTGAGGTACACCTGAATTGGCTGTAAAATTGTGAGATGAATATCCTTTATAACACACATATTGTTTTCTGTTAGTTAGGTAAGATCTTATCAAGGAGTAAATCCCTGAGGGAAATTCAAGGAATCGATTTTCTTCAAAAGTATATCATGATCTACTTTGTCAAAAGCTTTTTGAAAGTCAGTAAATACAACATCAATTTGGCCTCTCTCATCCAAATGCTCTGAAATATATTCTGAAAAGTGAATTAAATGTGTGGCGGTAGAATTCATTGGCATGAAACCATGTTGACGAATAGAAATAATAGGTTTTACATGATTCATTATATGTTCGAAAAGAATACTTTCAAATAGCTTTGCAGGAGTTGACAATATAGTTACTGATCTATAATTACTGATTAAGCTAAGGTCACCAGCTTTGGGAATAAGAGTAATTTTCGGATATTTCCAAGCATCAGGAAAAACAGAAGAGCTAACAACCATATTGGACAGTATTGCCAATGGATAGAGCAACTGATCTTTGCATCCCTTGAAAATAAACAGAGGAATGCCATCTGGTCCTGATGATTTCATTGGCTTGAGTTTTGTTATTGCTTTCTTGAACTCATAGATAGTTATTCTACTCAAGAGAAGCAAATCCAACTGTGCGTTTGAGTTATCATTTGAACAGAATCAATTGTATGATCAGTATTTTCTGAGTACACTTTAGAAAAATATTCTACATAACAATTCCCAATACTTTCCTTACTATTGGATACTTTACCATCTAATTTCATCACTGTACTTTTATTCCAGTTTTTTCTTTTGTTTTTTTATAATATTCCAGAAAAAATGTATGTTCGATGGTATTTCTAACTCAATACTTTCAATGTATTGTTAGAACGCAATATTCATTTCCTTCTTAATATTTGGTCTTAATTCTTTATACTGTACATAAACAAATTAGTTTTTGGGATGCATTTACTAAAAATTGAATACAACTTATCGTAAAATACATCTACAGCTAGATTTACATCATCACAATTTAGAATATCAATCCAGTTTTCTTCCCTAAGCAGAACATAAAGGTGACAAAAATCTGCTCGTTTAAAATTAAATCTATTTTCACATTCATGAATTTTACTTGTTTTATTTTCTGTATATTTGATAGAGGCTAACAAAGGAGGATGATCAATGGGAATAAGTATCTCTGATTTTTTGCTCAGATCAATTGTATCTATATTTGAAAGCACAAGGTCAAGGGTTCTTCCATTTTTATTATGTATATAATTAATTTTAAATTAAACAACTGTAAATACTTTAGGACTTCTTTAACCTTGTTGCTGCCCTGACTCATATCATAATTGCTGGCTGTTATTTCAGGTAAATTAAAATCATCCATTATAATAATATCCAATGTGAAAATACCTTTGATTTGAATTAGGCTTTCGAAAGATAAACTATAGTCTGACAGATCTGAACTTGGTAGAAAATAAGCTATGCAAATAATGTACCTTACATTGTTACTAAGGAATGAAATGCATAGTGAATCAGTATTTCCTTCAACTAGATTTCTTCTTTCAGTGAGATACTATTCTTTATACCAATCAACACCCCTCCACCCCTGCTCTTACTAGTGAGTTGTATATTTCTGTCCTGGTGATATACATGATACCTATCATTAAACACTTCTGAATCATAAATAGAATATGGAGCCATGTTTCAGTTAATACAATAAGATCATAAGAATTACACAGCACTCTTTTATATAATAAGTTTGTCTTTGATCTGAGACCTCTGACATTCAGATATGGTAATAAATATCATAGAGTGAAGTTAAAATTCAAGCTTATTTAAATCACTTTCACCTTGAATTCTAATTATTTGTGAGCCATCTTCTTTCTTCATAAAAAAAAATTTGTTTCTGATCCTGAGGTATTTCACATTTTTGAAAATCTTGACTTCCCTAACTTCTGAAAAGTTTCCTAAGAGTGGGACAAAGACTCTCGTTTATATAGATAGGATTACTGAATGTGTGACCAATATCCAGTGTAGAAAAGTTCCTTTTTATTTTCCTTTGATGGAGAAGTTCTTCCTTGAAATAGTGCGCCCTATAGTTCCCTTGTCAACGTCAAGCAAATGCTGAAACATGACCAGGGAGACCATAGTGAACAAACCGCTCACCAGCAGGTGAATAACATTGGCACATAGCTTACCTGTTCGTCTTCATCAGCTCCGGCATAACAGCAATCTTCAGGGGTGACGGGTAAAAGGAAGGGTCAATCCAATAACATAAATAAATGAAGAGAGAGGAAACACAAAGGGTAAAACTACTTCCCGCACCAAAAAAACTAAATTTGAGCTGCAATTACATTTGAATTCCTAGTTTATTACAATAAAATAGAAAGTCTTGGAAGAACAAATGATCTATCACATTTTATACACTGAATGTTGTTGTCAATTTTAATGAGTGACTTCTTCAAGTGAGAGGCATCCTGCTATATTTCATGTCCTGGTGGAGGAGTTTCTAGGAATTTCCCAAGGCTCCAGCAATGGCCCGCCTAATAGCTCCATCAAAGAAATAAATTTGAACCATTAGACTCTGATAGTCGTAAATAATTATAACAAAGAAACAAAAACAAATGTAACCTTTCCTACATTGAATCCGAGCCACGGTGCTCAGAACGAATATAAACTCTATATTACGCATGCACTACACCTTCTACCATCCTAGAATCGAACACAAGGCTATTCCCTAAATATTGTGACACATGATTAATAATCGCATAAGAAACACATAAATAACAATGTGCAACATAATACCATAGGTTCTGTACATCTGTAAATGACACATATTGTCATGTAAAAAAAAAATTAAACAGCATTACTACAGGTCAATATCCTTCGTTGTCCCATAACACAAACCTGCATTCTTCTTCTGCCACTACCCCTCATAGTGACGTCATTGCTACCTACATTCCGTCCTTCAGACTGTCTCGGATGTGTACAAGTGGAGCGGCCATGTTTTTAAAGTCGTATATCTTTCTTGGGCCTGGCAGTTGTAAACAAACCAAGCAAAGACTCCGTTCCAGCCCATTCATTTACCCTGAGCGATGCCCTCTCTTTATTTAATTACCATGTGACCTCTCACATGTTATTGACTCTGTAGAGTTCAAATTTGACCTTCTACCTTACTTATACACCAATATAATTGGCCTGCTATCAAACTTCACACTGGTGCTCTTATTGGCGCTATTATATATCCTGGCGCTCTTATTGGCACAGACAATAATCAAATCACAACTGAAGTCATAACTCATCCTACTATTTACGGGCCCTATCTCTCTGCTCTGGGCTTATTACATAACCCTCCTTTCTTAAGGGCTCCTTGGTTCATGACCTGCTCTACTCAGTACATAATCCCGAGTACACTGAAGACCTATGGAAGACCTTGTACTTCATTTATCTCACGACTGAAATACTACCGTCTACCATGCTACATGCATCTAGCCATTCCCTACTGGCTTGTCTTGGCAAAGACTACCAGTGACTGCCTAAGTCATACTCAGATGAAACTACACGACCTCAAATTCCCTATCTGGAAATGTACATCTACACAAATCTGACACGAATGAAACAAAATAAACAAACACATGCAAACGTTGACTATACTACTGAGTTCGAGTCCCGAACATGGATTCTCCTTTCTAGTGCCTGCAGACACCTCATTATGTACATACTGGCAGAAGGCCAAAATCAGACTGTTACGACCCTGCCATCTAACTAGCTGCCGCATGCTGAAAATGGAATGATCTAACCTTGGTCCTGTGATATTTCCCGAACAGTTCTCCATTCGGACATTGGTAGCTTAAGTCATCATGGTGACATGGTTGACAGGCAACAACACTCGTAAACTGCTGACTGGTGTCATCCTGGTCGGTGGTTGTTTCACTTCAGCTCGTTCAGATGACTTGCTTGCCGCCTCCTCGATGTGGTCGATGTGATGGCTGGACATCGTTGCTGTCCCACGTTCGTACCTCGACATCCTGTGGCTCTGCTTGAGGTTGCTGCTTTGTCGCAGATGAATGTGCAGCATCCGGTACACTTGCGATGTAAGAGAACTGCAAGGAAAATCACATTACAATGCGTTTTGATGTTCATGCCCATATCTCCCCTCCAATGTTCATTTACCCTTGGACTGTTTCACTCATAGCACTTTCTTTCTCAAACTCCCGTACTTCTGTGGAGCAAATATGCTCTGTTCAAGACCGATATTGGTACCGAACGGATTGAATTTACATCAGACCTCTGAGCCTACACTAGCATTTATCATTAGTTTAAAACAATGTGAGCCTCCGATTATGCTACATGACTTTACTTGAGTAAAATAATAGCAGAGGAATATTCTCCCAGACAATCAAGTTAATATTCACTGTACCAAGTCCTTATCAAGTCACAACTAGTTGTTACTTACATGTCCTGTAGACAATAGATTCTGACTGCACTGGTTGAAGACAAAGGTGATCTGCTCTTCACTGGATCGTCGTGCGAGTAACAGCTTCTTAGCAGCGATGCACCCAGTAGAATGATGCTCGCGCTCTGCGTGGCTGTATTTATTAATGATCAAGTACCCACGCCACAGAGCTCAATGTGTGTGGGCTCTTCACACGCTTGCCCACGAAGATGAAAACTCTCCCACGGTATGACGCGAACTTATTTATTCTTCAATTATGATGTCATTAATGCTGTGCAGCATATCAAAATTTCCAGCAAACTATTCTACTTGCAGTTTTTCTATGCAATGTCTCAGATACCCTTTGTGGGTGGAGATATTAAATAAACTTTCCCAGGATTTCTCACAGAGATGCACGCATCCCATGCTACCTTCAAGAGGCCCGCTTGGGATAATAAATTTCTATGAGCACCTAGAAACTTCAGCCCGCATCTGACGCCAAGTTCTCAGGGAAAGCGCACAATGTTATATGCTATTGCACAATAAAAATGCCCTCTAATACCTTTCCTTTGTGGTCTCATACAATAACAATATTTATCAACATATCCGTGTTCTTTGAGCATGAACAGAATGGTTCAATACCTACGGAAAAATCGAACAATTATTGTGGGGAAGTTCGGACTGTTACTGTTAGGGAGCCTATGGCAAGCATGAATGTCAGTTTCTTCAATACTGACAGTGAGTGCTCTACTAACAGCCACCACTTTTTTCACTCAAATTTTTGTTCTGTTGATGAGGAACTCCATGGATTTCAGTAATCCTCTCGCTTAAGTTTTCAATCCTTTCTTTTCAACTCATTATTTTCATTTTTCAGGGACTCGATCATGAGTAGAAATGAGTCAAATATTCTCCCATGCTCAGCAATCATAGCAGAGTTACTGTCTAGCTTTTCATGACATAGTTCTAAAGATCTCCTCATTTCCCTTTCCTGAATTTTCTGTGTGTCCTTAATTTGTTGAATTTCTTTCCTTAAATCCACCATCTCTTTTCTTACATCCTTCAGGATTGTTAACACTTTCTTCAAAGTCTCTGTCTTCAATTTTGGCTTTCTCATCTCTATGAGAAAAACATTCTGGACACTTCCACTGGCTCTAAGGTGCTCAATTTCACCTTTCCAAGTTTATACACTTTTAATCAATCATTTAATAATTTAATAAAAGGCTAGGAAAACAACAGATAGGGAATTTGCCACCTGAGTGACTGCCCTAAATGCAGATCAGGTTGGTTGGTTGGTTGGTTGGTGGGTCGGTCAGTGGGTCGGTGGGTCGGTGGGTCGGTGGGTCGGTCGGTTGTAATTTATCAGATTTATCTGATTTGTTTGGGAGTTCAAATTACACACACAGCAATCGCTCATTGTAATTTAGGTTTATAGGATAATCCTAAGTAACCCTCTAACGTGCATTCTCTGAAATGTTTATTGAAAATCAAAGCTGTAACAGCAAGAAACACGTCACATGCAATGTAGAGTAAATTTAGTAACACGGAGTATACACTGACATCTAACGGCAACAACTAAAACTGTACCTTGCGAGAAAAATTATGTTTCAAAGGTGGCAGCACGCACTAAGTTGGCAGAATTATTGTTGTCAATAGTCTTCCATCATCGAGATCATATAACCTCCAAAAATTAGTTTGTCACTACAGAAAGCGAGTTTTGATCTCATAATATTTAATATTGAAATGAACGACATGAGCCAATGATATTAATTTGTTGTGTACTAGTTACAGCAGCCAAAGACACCATTTACAACTAATGAACAGCACATGTTACATCTAAATTATACATTTTAATTGGAGTACTACCCACATACGTCTTTACACCATTATTATATAACATAAATAAAAATTAGGATGAAAATACATAAACCTTTACAGATACACAGAGAAAAATGATGGTTTCTAAATAATTATGTTTGGCAGTTGAATGTAAATAAAAGGAAAGAAAGAAAGAAAGAAGGAATGTCTGTGGAAGAAAGAAAATTTGTTTTAAAAGTTAATATATCATTTCTCCTGTGTTTAAAAAAAATTATTCCTCTTCACAGGGTGACTGCATAGGAAAACTGACTTGGACGTACCATGTTGAAGGAAAATATTGAACCTCATCTCCATCAGAGCAATTGTTTAAACTAATTTAAAGGAGAGACTATGGGATGTCTTGCTGGACTGTTACTAGGATTCCTAGCAGTTGGATTTTCTCTATGGATAGGTGATACAATGAAAGTTGGTCGTAAGAGACCCACACTAACAGTTGGCCCCCTGGAAGATTATGCATTTGATAGAGTTTGTCTCTACCCATGTGACCAAGATCATTGCACTGGTAAAAAGAAAGAAAAGAAGCCAGCAAAAAGGGCATTAAAAGGAAGAGATCGCTGTAAATGCAATTGTAAAATTAGTATGGAAAATAGATGTTTTATGAATAAGCCTGAAATGAATAAAGAAACCTGTACATAGAAATCATACTGCATCTCATCATTACTTCAGGTACAAAGTCTTCAAAGTGGAGCTCTGATGGTTCTACTTTCCTGACTTCCCTTAGTTAAGAAATTGCTAGCTGCATTATCCATTAATGATGGATTCGTTTTTGTATAACTGCAGCAGTAGTACTATCTAGCTGAGATGGGTGGCAGCAGGAAAGCTAAGATATACGTTGACTGACAACTATAGTCGGTGAGTGTTATGTTATTCTTAATAAGGTTTAGGGAATTAGTACATTGAAAGCTGCCACACTTTGTTTCCTTCTGGCTCAATGATACTAGAGCATTAGTGATTTGGGTTTCCAGCTCCCTCTTTTATGATTCTTTCTTCCCCTCATTCATCAAGTGATTGCTCCTTCACATTCTTTCTTCATTTTGATTCTCATCTTCATTATCTTTTGATCAATCAAGACTAAACACCACTTGGTTTTTCAGCTTATTTAAAAGATCACAACCAGCACCACCACCACCACCACCACCACCACTATTGGTATCTAGTTCATTACCATGACAACTGAACAATATTTCCACATCACCAATGCTCGCTTTTGATGGACTTTGCGATAAAAACATAGAAGATTGAAAAATAGATCTTCTGTAATTATTCTTACATGCACTTTTAAGATAGAGGTATTATTTTCAGAAATATTTCAAAATTTGAGAAAAATTTTATGATCATGAATATCTTATTACTCCTCATTATTTCATGCAACTAACATTAACAGAGAAATTTGATATTTCCTGTTTTGGTTCCCTTAATATTGCTACACTACTGTTTACTACTCAAATAATATATAGTGTAAACACTCTCCAGACATCCCTGAACTTATGTATGAACTTTCAAGATGTTCTGTCATGTTGATTTACAATGATGTTAGCCTACATGGTGATCAAGATTGTTAAGGCCTATGATGTGATTCTGTTGGTCCCTTTGGAGGGAAAAGTGTTTGTTTGCAATCAGAACGTTGGTCAACCCAACCTCTCTGGCTGTGTTCATATAGAGTGAGGGCATATAATGCTTTTGATGGTATTTTGTCCATCAGATGGCATCCTTAACCCTTGAGCAGACCCCTTGGTGTTATCTGACAGGAGTAGGTCATGTGCCGTTGCTGGGCTTCACCCTCTCCCTACCTCATTATCGTGCTCTTCTCACACCAAGACACACAGGTCACCATGATAACGATGATGCTCAACAAACATACGAACTGACATACTAAAATTAAATTGAACCTACTTTCAATATCTATGAATATACTGTATTTCTCTGAATCCAAGAAAACCCTGAATGCAAGTCAATCCCCACTTTTTCCTTCAAGAAAATCAAATCAAGCTTAAAAAGTGTTTTGTGAAATCATATGAATGCTTTTCTTGTACAGTACGCATTTTTAGACTATCTTTGCCTTCATGTCAACGCCGAACATTAGCTTTAGTTATGCCATATTTTCGTGTGGCTGCACAATATTATTCTTTATTTCTGCAAGTTTCATAACCATTAAATTAAAATTGGCATCATAATTTCGAAGGGAACCCGTTAAAAATTTGCCGGTAATACCTGTTCCATGTCTCTACAATATGAGGATCCATCACGAAAATATTCATGCTGTCTATAAAACTCTTACTAAGCATCAGGTAGAACTGGTTGCCGCTAGACGCACGTCTCGCTTGCCGGCTTCAGCTGACTTCAGCGACTAGCGATGTATAATGAAGGCGCCGATGTTGTAAGTCAATGAGCTCATTGTGCCATGCTATGGCCGTTCCTCCCTTGCATTTTTCACGTACATACCTCAAAATTTGACTTTTTTTAAAGCGGCTTTGTTACGGGCCACTGAATGCATTTTTGTACATTTCACATTTTTAAGCTATCTTTGTCTTCACGCTAACACGGAACATTGGCTTTCATTATGCTGTATTTTCTTGCGGCTGCATGATTATTCTTAATATCCACATGTTTAATAGCCATAAACTTAAAACCTGCATCATAATATCGACAAGAACCTGTTGAAAATTTGCTGGCAGTACCTGTTCCATGTGTCTTTACAATACGGCAATCCGTCATGAAAATATTCCTGCTCTCTGTAAAACTGTTAATTTCACTAAGTGTCAGGTACAGCAGACACATTATAACTTTGCCACTGAGTAGCCATGGCCTTTCTAAGAATTTGAAATCTTGCATGATTTGATGCCATTCTGCGGATTTGAAAAACCATTTTGTAGAGGCTAATACAGGGACATTTGTTTATCTATTCAGGAGATTGTTGCTCGTCCGGTCGCCTGCACTGTGAGCCTGTCTCCCCCCAAGTAGAATGTCATTCTCTCTTACTATTTCCTGAGAACCAGTGACGTTGTGCAGAGGACTGTACAATCAATTGCTGTAGCTAGCGATGTAGCCTATAGGCCTATTAAAACCGCAGATATTAAAGGTCGAGTTTTAAGTGTGTGTGGGGGAGTAAGGGAAGCAGTGTGGTTACCGTGGTAGCTGCCAGTGGTGTTCAATACTGTTAGATCGCGAATGCAAGATGACCCTTGATTTTTCACATGAGATTCTGAGAAAAAAAACATTATCTTGGATTCGGAGAAATATAGTATCCAATCAGAGAAGAAAACAAAGTATGAGGCAAATATTTGAAGTGTGTACTCAAAATAATTACGTAATTTATGTAACAAAGTAGTTTATAAATGAATAACTTCATTTGAACTATAATCCTAGGTATTATGATGATGATGAGATTAAATCTGAGGCATTCTGTCAGTCCTTTATGACTTTTTTTCTAGTGGCTTTACGTTGCACCGACACAGATAGGTCTTATGGCGACGATGTGATAGGAAAGGCCTAGGAGTTGGAAGGAAGCGGCTATGGCCTTAATTAAGGTACAGCCCTTGCCTGGTGTGAAAATGGGAAACCATGGAAAACCATCTTCAGGGCTGCTGACAGTGGGACTCGAACCCACTATCTCCTGGATGCAAGCTCACAGCCGCGCTCCTCTAACCACATGGCCAACTCATCCTGTCTTAATGACATTAACTAGCTGTTGTGCAGCCATCATCGATAGGTTAGATTTTTATTAATGCACCCATAATGCAATCGAGTGGAGGTGAGTGACAGTAGAAGAGGTGGAACGCACTCCAATCATCAACAATAATCAGAGTAACGTCTTTGCTGATAAGTCACCAAAAAAAAAAAAAAACACAGAATAAGCAACAAAATATAAATACCATCATAATATTTCAACATACCAGTGCAAACATGATGATAAGTGCAAGCATTTTTTATGTTTTATTTTTGCACCAGTAGGTGTATTTTAGTGTTATCTTCTACAATGTAAAAGTGCAGTAATTACTAAAGTTTTAACATTAGACCATTGAAGTAAAATAAATTTGTTTTACAGTGGAGTATTTTTTTTAAGATTTTCAGTGCAAACTATATCATCTGCAGATGCACCAGTTTTACACTGGAAACTGAAAGAGAATTCACTCGCCTTCAGTACATGACCATGATATCTGCAGTTGTCATGGTTTTGTATTGGCAGTGTTTAGAATCTTAAAAAAAACTTCAAAGCCCAATTTCTCAATAACATGACTTTTGAAGATATCGTGGCTTGCACAGGCATGGCAATGTGATGCTATATGTATTTTCGATCAGTAGTATCTACTGTATGAAGAAGCATTTAGAAAATAACATCTACCATGCACTCCACCACCTATGCTGAAACAACCAAACTTCACATTATGTTTTGTTTATTGTTGTTTATTATTGTCTAATGTAGTCTTGCAATGAAGCTCATCATGCTTACATTATTAAGTTGTCATTTGTAAGCTTCCTTCAATAAGCTTCATTGTTATTGATATTGATACCATGCTAAAAAAGAAATCCCAGTTATTCTATAATATTTGTTAAACAAGGAAAGAAGGCATGATTAAGGCTCCTTCAAGAAACGGAAGTAGAGCAGGAAGTTCAGCTGTCTCAAAATATGCTCCACCATTTCTCAAAACTACTGAACATATCAGAAATAAATTTGGGCACAACTCTCAATAACTGATTAGAAAAGTTTATTAAAAACTTTCTGTCCCAACTCAACCCTACACTCAACAACACATTACGCAATCACTCAGTAAAAAAAGACAAAAGAAAGTTTCAGTCATAGAGTACTAATAAATTTAGTGTGGTTCCAGCATGAGAAGACTGGAGACACAATCTCTGGTTAAAACAATTGAATAATGAAAAAAACACTACCATAGATATGAAAAATACTACAGACACTATGAACTATATTTCTCATCATGTCAAATTTTTAATGACACTAAATACAGAAGAAAAATTATTAATTCCAGTACCTCCCCTTGTCATAAAAGTTTGACCACATGCACAAATTAAAAAAAAAAGCAATAAACATAGATAAACATGTGGTTGCTAATCAACAAGTCCTAACAAGTTCCTAAATTTAGAAGTTCCCTCCCCTGACAATGCCTTTGTGAAAACGTCTGCCACATTTTCATCTGATGGTACATACACAAACTTTACCAATCCCTTGGCCACACTGTCTTTTACAAACGAATAGCGAATATCCATATGTTTAGTTTTCTCAGACACAACATGAGTTGAGCTCACACGTATAGCACCTTGATTATCACAAAAAAATTCAATTGGCACTTTAACATAATTACAATCATCAAACTCATTGAAAAAATTATGCAACCACAACATTTCCTTTGCGCACACTACCATTGATCCAAACTCAGCTTCCACAGTTGAAATAGCAACGATCTGTTGTTTCTTGCTAGACCATATAACCGGACAACCAGCAAATTTGCACACATACCCAGAAATAAATTTCCTGTCCTCAGAGTTAGCATAATCAGCATCGCAATAAACACTAATTGAATCATTACTCGCTTTGTAGCATAACTTCACACCTCTTGTTTTCTTCAGATATCTAAACACCTTCTTTATTCTTTGCCAATCTTTTATGGTAGGGTTTTGAGAGCACTGGCTCAGCTTGCAGATCCCAAAGGATATGTCCAGTCTTGTATTGCTGGCTGTATAAAGTAGATTTCCTACAGGCTTTTAATACAAAGTCTGATTACAACTATCAGCCTCCCCCTGAAATCCTCTTGTTCCCTACATCCAACAGAGCAACACATCCTTTGGCATTTTCTAAGTTTTACTCATGTATCAGATTATCAATGTATTTGCATTGATCAACATACACCGCATCTTTGGTTACAGTCATAGACATCGATAAAAAACTCTTAATTTACCCAAGATCCTTGAAGTCTAGATAGTGACACAACTCTGACTTAAACCACTCCAAAACTTCAACAATACTGATAGCTATCATATCATCAACATACACTCCAAATAGCATATTTTTACTGAAGTATGCACATGGTTCACAATAAGATCTTTTAAGACCAATTGACTTCAAGAAACCATCAAAATAAATGTTCCAGTCCTTCGAAGTTTGGTGTAAACTATACATGCTTTTCTTTAACTTGTAGACACAGTTGGGTTTTCTTTCAAAACCACTTGGTTGCTCCACAAACACTTCCTCCTTAATGTTACTCTTTAGAAATGCTGCATCTACATCATTATGTTAAATATTCCAACCTTTGACAACCGCAAGAGCAATCAAGATTCTGACAGTCTGACGCCTCAAAACAGGACTATAAGTATCATTATAATCAACATCTTCTACCTGTTTATAACCTAAAGCTACAAGCCTAGCCCTGTAAATGTTCTCATTACTATCAAGTCCTTCTTTGATTCTGAACACCCATTTTGTCCCGATAATATTCTTTCCTTTTGATCTCTCTATCAATTCCCAACACTCATTTCTCTAAATTACTTAGCTCCCTCTCCATTGCTGATTTCCATTTTTCACATTCAGAACCAGTCAAAGCTTCCTTGGCACTTTTCGGTAAACTGTTAGTTACAGCAGACACAACATGCAAATTACATCCAATGCAATCCACACACTCTCGTCTGTTTCTGATTCTCTGTGACCTACATAGTTCAGGAATTATGGGTTCTTCCTGCACTTCAGCATTGATGTTATTCACACTGATTTCAGGACCTCTATCTGGCTCATCTATTACTTGCTCATCAATTCTGCGCACCAAGTCAGATTCATGATCAAAGTCAAACAAACTTAAATCTACAACCAATGGTTTCTCACCAGACTTAACAGGCAACACAGTAGCAGGTCCTTCCTTAGTTTCCATGGGAAACACTCTCTCCTCAAATACTACATTTCTGGACAAAACAACACACTTGATTTGCAAGTCCCACAGCCTATAATCTCTTCTATTGTCAGGATAGCCCAAAAGGACACATTCCTTTGCTCTAGACTCTAATTTCTTAGCTTTGTTATGTTCCTCATATGCCCAGGCATGACATCCAAATACTCTCATTCTGCAAATTTCCTCATCAGACAATTTTTAGTTAAACCACATAGGGTACATTGTTTTCAATAGCAGATGCCTTACACCTATTCTTAATGTAACAGGCAGTATAGAGGGCCTCGCCCCAAAAATTCAAAGGCATACCTGCACTCAATAACATGCACCGAACTAAAGTCAAAAGCTGTTGATTAAGCCTCTCTGCCACTCCCATTTGCTGGTGTTCCCCTGGTAAAGACAACCTGTGAACAATACCATTGTCAACAAAGAACTGTTTCAAGTCATTATTACAATATTCTCCTCCCACATCCGTTTAAACACTTTTCAGTTTTTTTATCTTGAATATTCTCAGCTCTTTTCTTGAATGTAATTATTTTTTCACAAGCCTCATTTTTGTGCTTTAACACACTCACTTCACTGTATCTGGAATAGTCATCTGTCAAGGTTAGGAAATATTTCTCCCCCTCCCAAGGTTTCAGGCTTTACATAACAAACATCAGAGTAAACAGGATCTAAGGGAGCTGGTGATTTCACTAGTCTATCTGGGAAAGGAGTCCTTTTAGCAAATACAGTAGAGACAATACGCTACACTTCCGGATTTAGCCTTTTTTAAATAGGAGACAATTCGCAAGTTGGGCTCCTAGTGGTGTGACCTGAAAATTTGCGCTAAATTCAAATATCAATGGAAATGCATATACAGAAATGGATAAATAAATTATGTTTAGAAAAAAAAGTGTTGCTAAAATATTAACTTCAAAGTTGCTAAAGCAATTCTGGATACATGAATGAAGAATTATTTAGCAGGTTATTATTTAAAGGCTGAAATTAGACATATAATCAAGATGTGAAATTGACTGCTGTGAAAAGGCTTGATCTTTCATTTATGCATTACCTTTTAGCTTTAGCATATCTGCCTGAACTTTCATGGCTAGATTTGTCCTTTTTTTCTCATTTAAAAGCATTGTACATCACATTAGGACACTTGTCAATAAAAATATCGGCACATTCCTTACGCACATGATTCAATGAATTTACATTTAAGAGCTAGGAAATTTTCCTTTTAACTTTAAGCCCACTAACAGAAAGAAAATCTATAAATTTACCCTCAAGAACATTCAGAATTTCCCTATAAGCAATACTTACCATTATATTAGAGTAAAGCAAATTTGCATCATCATCACATTTCTTAAATCACCCATATTTTCTTCAGTGCTTGACAACGCATTACGGCATTCCAAATGGGGTAACTTAGAACACAACCAGCCACACACATATGCATATGCATTTTCCTGAATTAAATCAAAACCCACAGATCACACCTACAACAACACATCGGTATTGAAGGCTAACTGCTGCACTAATACAATAAAATAAGCTTATTATATTTTAAGCCAGTTAAAATATGGGTCGCACAGGTCAGAAATTGAGGAAATAGGCCTTCTATAAAAATATCTTTGTAACTGGAATAATATCTATGCAAACACAGTATTTACTTACATTTTCTTGTCACGAGGGAAACGGAAGAAAGACCGCGAATCCTTCTGCACTTCATAGTTATTGCAGCCAAACGCAGCACATATCTTTCCACTCATACTGGCAGGAGATATAAAGGGATGATACACGCTACTATTTACTTATGTCAAATTAATACAATCGCATAAATAATCCCCAAAACTTCACAAACAAATATACATGCTCTTATGACAGAATCAGTAACTCTCAGGTCACTCCGCTAGATACAGCTCTAATCGCTGTCCCTCGATATCTCGCAGAGTGTTGCGTATTGTCTCTACTGTATTTGCTTTGAGCTTTGCCTTTCATGCACACTTCACACTTCTCACTACCTTTTGCTTGCCAGTCAAATCCCTGTCAGGCAAATTTTCAGTATGCCCAAAACGTTCATGCCATATTTCTCTTGTTACCATCTTGCAAGCAACTGCACACACAGATTCCTGTTCACCATCACTATCTTGACAGTCAGATTTTTCCAGTTCATATCAATCACATTTGATGGTATACATGTCATCTTTTTCTCTTGCATAGGCACTGAACAATGCTTCACCTCCATTCCCTTTGCCATAAGCAGTCAGCTTTCCATTGTCTATCTCAAAACACACATTAGTTTTCTCAAGTTGCCTAACTGACAAAATATTATCAGATGCATCTGGAACCCACAGCACTTTGGTTAGTTTCAAAGTCCATCCACCACACTGATCACTTATTTTCAGTACTATGGACCCACTGCCTTTCACATCACATACAACACTTTTCTTTCCCACCTGCACTGAACCTGACACATTTCTTGCAGAGTTGTTCAACAACTCACGGTGAGGTGTAATGTGGTGATTACAACCATTGTCCACAATCCAAGTATTTGCATCACGTGACTTTTTGTCCTGTTTACATTCTTTGTCCTCAGGTCCTCTCATCAAATGCACAGCATATTTCACTTTTACAGTGATGTTTCCAATCTTCTTTCTTCCGTCTCCAGTTCTTTCTTCTCTTCGTAAGTGGCAATTTTATTCTTGAATTCTCTTTTTGGCTTCTTGTTGTCATGGGCATTCCCGTCTGAGCCCCTATTGTCACTTGTACTAGCCTCAGAGTTTCTACACTTAAACGAAGGATGTCCCTCTTTGCCACAAGTGTAACAAATTACATTTCCTCTTGACTTGGCTTCTCTTACGTTTGGACACTCTCTTGCAAAATGCCCAAGTTGACCACAACAGTGACAGGATATATCAGAAGAGCTGAATTTTTCATCAGAAAAATTATGTTTCTTCTCAAAAAACATGGAATTTTCCTTTGTTTTTCATAACATAGCTTCTCAATTCTTGATTTTCCTTCTCACATTCATCCTTCTCTCTCTCTAGTCTATCTTCTTCCAGCAGCAATTTATTCTTCACATTTTCTGACAATAGTTTTCCTCCATTTAACTCCATCACATGGACAATGTGTTTGTAATTTTCTTGCTTCAAACCTCTCAATGTGTAGGCCGCCAGATCCATGATTTCTCAGTTTTTCCACTAATTGCTCAACCCGATTCAGATATTCCAAAACAGGTTCATCATGTTTCTTGATGCAGCTAGCCATTTCCTCCATGGTACTCATAAATTGAAAAGGAGAGATCTTGAAATGGATTGCCCTAAGTCTGTTCCAGGCATGCTTTGCTCGTTCATGTCTGGTTACATCGTTCAAGTAACAGTCCTCTACCAACTCTGTCAAGTAACTGAGTGCAGTGGCGTTTAGGTCCTCTTCGTCTGTAGTTAAATCTTCTTCATCATCATCATAACCGGGATCGATGGCAGCCCAGCATTTCTTTCTTGTTAGGAAAGCCTTCACTCGCTTGCACCATACTACATAGTTTTTCAGCCCACCAAGTCTCTCAATCTTCGGCATATCCGCAACTGATGCCATTTTTACCAACAACTTACTGGCGCACTGAGTCCATAACCTATCAGAAATAAATTTGAGCACATCTCTTAATAATTGATTAGAAAAGTTTATTAAAAAATTTCTGTCCCAACTCAATTCTACACTCAACAACACATTGTGCAATCACTCAGTACAAAAAGACAAAAGAATCATAGTTTCAGTCATAGAGTAATAATAAATTTAGTGCGGTTCCAGTGCGAGAAGGTTGGAGACACAACCTCTGGATAAAACAATTGAATAATCAAGAAAAACACTACCATAGATATGAAAAATACTACAGACACTACGAACTATTTTTCTCATCATGTCAAATTTTTAATGACACTAAATACAAAAGAAAAATTATTTATTCCAATAAACATATAATGATATAATATTGAATGTTTATTGGTCCTATTAGCACATTGAGGTCTTGCTCACTTTCATACATTTCAATCCTCTGGACTGGCCATTTTTTACTAATTTAGAATTTTTATATTAAATACTAGTTGTGAAATTAGGTAATTTTTTATTTCACTGTATTTGAGTTCATACTTTCTATTTCATATCTGTAAAACCGTAATAATATTTATAGATCCCTTAAGATGGAAATAGTGGATTGAAATTGTAGGTTTTTCATTTTGTTAAAAATTTCAATGTATAATGGTAACCAATAAAATATGTCTGATATTGAGTTTATTTAGCTTTTAGGCTGTTCAGTATTGTTTGGATAAGAGATACTGTACAACTGCATCATAATTAGTACATAAATATTATGTGTGATCTCTTGTCCGGCTCCATGGCTATATGGTTAGCGTGCTGGCCTTTGTTCACGGGGGTCCCGGGTTCGATTCCCGGCAGGGTCGGGAATTTTAACCATGATTGGTTAATTTCTCTGGAATGGTGGCTGGGTGTATGTGTTGTCTTCATCATCATTTCATCTTCATCAAGATGCGCAGGTCACCTACGGGTGCCAAATGAAAAGACCTGCATCTGGCGAGCCGAACTTGTCCTCGGACACTCCCGGCACTAAAAGCCATATGCCATTCCATTCATTCCATGTGTGATCTCTTAGATCTCTTCAGTTGGTATAAATCACTGTTTTTCAGTCTACATTTGTGCACAGCCGCCATTACGTGCACACTTCTGTCGAGTCGACACAGTTCTGGAATGATTTGAAAGGAAGAATACGATGTGTAGATCAATAGTTTGCTACAATCTATACTTTTTCGAGAACTATACGAACCAAATTTTATACTGCAGTGCCGATCAATGCACATAGGATGTTTGTTTTGTAATATCAACGATGAAAACCAAAGAACATACACCGTGCAGGCTTCGTTCTCCACAATAACCGACACAGCCCGTACAGCATTCGGCCTTTGACCTCAATGTGTTAATAGGCACAAAGAAGAATTCCACACATGAGGAGCTACAGGTGAAAGCAAGTAATGTTCAAAAGTTATGCATTATAAATTAAGTAAACTCACATGTTTGTCACAGATGTGGCAGATACCAATTTTGCCATTTCTTTCTAATATAGGATTCCTAACCATCCACTGATGAAGCGAAGATGTTTTACTAGATATTTCCTTTGACACTGAAATACATTTGTCTCTGTTCACTTGATTACAAAATGACAATGATCTGGAAACTGCTAAGATTTTAAATTTTATTTATACAGTAAATAGAGAAGAACAACATTTAAATTGAAAGGTGAGTTCCAACTTGTATTTTCCTATAAACAATAACCTCATATATCTCATATGTTCAGATACAGTTCTCTAGCCAGGTTTCCTTCAATAAAAATTGGTCCAGCGATATCGTTATTGCACATTATTGGTGCTCTTCCTAACAACATTATATCATTAAAAGTTTAGCTCAGACTGCATTACTAAGTTGTAAAGCTGTTGCTACCTGACCCATGCATAGCATTATCACTATGCTATTGTATACAAAGGAATGCCGGTTGTCCACCATGAAAACATGAAAGTCCTCTTCCGCAAAAACATCACAGTAAAGTAGAAACTCAATTACTGGAAAAAAAATGTGTTTTAATTATCAGTGGAGAAATAGTGAAAAATATGCATCCATATGCACATATTAGTGTATATAGTATGAAATCTGGAATATAAATTTACGAGTATGTTTACTCTATAAATCCTGGGTTTTCTTTCTAAACATTCCAGTCTAAATAACCATTTATTTAACTGAATTTTAATTTAAACAAAAAACATGTCTATTTAGATATTGAGGGGGAAATTCAAAACCAGGGTTAATTGCATATTTGGTTTCACCCCTCACCCCCAGGCATCCTTTTTTGAAATTTTAAATGATAGCCCTATACACTGAATCAGCAAATGTCATGGGATAGTCACCTAATAGCGTGTGGGGCTTCCTCTGGCCCTGCGAACTTCAGTGAGCCCATTCCATACCAGGAAAATGCACCCCAGACCATAACAGAAACACCACACCTTCGAGGCAGGCGGGACCCATCGCTTCATGTGGTCTGCGCCATACACGGTGCATCCCATCGGCATGGTGCAGCGTGATTCGTCCAACCATATCATGTTACGCCATTGTTTCAGTGTCCATCCCTGGTAACTGGCAACAAATGCGCGTTGTTGTGCCCAATGATTTTGGGTTAACAGTGGCACCCGTGTGCGGTGCCGGCTCCCATACCCCATAGAAACCATGTTCCTACGGATTGTCCACTGGGAGACGTGTCTAGCATGGCCTGTGTTGAATTGAGCCTTGATTTGTTGCACGGTTGCCCGTCTGTCACTATTGACAATCCGTTTCAGATGTCGCCAGTCACGGTCATCAAGGGTGGCTGGACGGTCGGTCGTTTGTCTGTTGTCGACAGTGACACCCGCATTCAACCATTCACGATACACCCTGGACACGGTTGATCGTGTGAAGCCAAATTCCCGCACCACTTCCGAAATTGCACTTCCCATCCATTGGGCACAGACCACCATACCCCGTTTGAACGGTGTCAGCTCATGACGACGTTCCATGTTACACCTGTCACATGCACAGCCACGGCTCACAAGGTCTCCTATACAACTGCTGCTGGCACAGGAGGGGTGTGGTGCACAGACAACACACCTGCGCATCAGTGCTCCGCTATCCCATGACATTTGCTCAGTCAGTATACTTTGATACTATATTCGAAAAAGCATTTATTTGTTAAGTAATTCTTATCCATTTAATCTCACATCTTTTGTCTACTATTCTTTTATCAACCTGGAATTATTGAAGAATGAATAAGTCAGATGGATTAAAATAGTTTATTTTGGGAAATTTCCTGCATTTAATTAATTCAATTTTGGAGCACATAATTATTTCAGTTGCTTAGAAGCTGGCTCCTCACTCAAAAGGCTGATAGAAATTCCAGTCTATTCTGGTTCAATATTTTCATCTCAAGAATCACGTGACTTCAGGAAGGGCATCTAATCTTCAAACCTCCAACCCAAATCAAAATGAACCTGGTTGGCCTTTGTAATCTCAGAAATAACTGGGTCAGATTTCCTTCAATAAAAATTGGTCCAGCGATGTCATCTCAAAAAATTCCATCACACATTGATCTTCAGGGAACTAAGTATGATAATCATGACAAAGATGGGTGGGAACGGCCATTGTCCCAATACCTACAACTGTATCCGTTGACAAACCCATTTAATAAAAAAAAGTAGTTTCATAATTGAAACAAATGTTTTGTGTCAATTCTAAGACATAAGTTGACAAAATTCTATTCTTCTATCAAAATTGTCTTTACTGAGCTCTTGGTGATTTTGTATTTTGTTAGAGGAAAAAGTGTTCATTTTTAGCACTTAATGAATTGAACCAACTGAAATGTTTGTTACTGCAGGTACTTTTGTAGTAGGTATGCTGTGTTCCACAGAGAAATGTCCTTTTAAGCATGTAGTTTCATCTAGTTTTCTAGCTTGTTCATTTGTTTTGTTGCAAAACAATAATTTAAATTTTACAAGATCCACCTTTTCAATACAAGATGTGTTGTTAATAAAAATTAGAACATCATTTATTAAATGGTACTGGTTTCAACATCCATGAACGTCATCACCAGCCAAATAGGGTCATTATACAAAGACATACATTAAAGTTAAAACACATAAAATTGACCCTCATAATTAAAATTATCTATAACAAATTAACACATGTGGAACACACGGCAATTGATAATGGTATGAGATTCGACAATATTCAGATGTGGGCCAGATATGTGGATGATACATTTATCATCTTAGATGAACGCTCCAACGATGCACCGACGACACTAATTAATCTCAATAACATTGATCCTAACATTAACTTTACATTAGAATCAGAAATTAGTGGCTCCATCAATTTTTTAGACTTAACAATCATCAGACTTTCCTATTCTTTCTTATATAGAATTTTCAGGAAACCCACCCAAACAGCAACGACAATTAAACAAGATTCAATGCATCCTCAGACTCAAAAACGCACCGCTTACAATAGCTTAGTGAACCGCGCATTTAAAGTCCCCATGTCTGAAATGGATCTGAGTAGGGAATTGAATACCATTTGTGCTATAGCTAAGTTCAATGGTTATAACAACACTTTTATTGAACACATAATCAATAAATTTAATAAAAGATACATCAAAACCAAGATTGTTTTTGACTTTCACTTTTGATAAAACTATATATAATGTCACCAATATATTTAAGAAGCATAACGTTAACATCTCTTTTAGAACTAGCAATAGAAATTCGGACATTCTACACAATTCCAGCATAATTAATAGCTCTAACCCTTTTTCAAAATCAGGTGTATACAGATTTCGATGTAATGACTGTAGCAGCTCATATATTGGGCAAACTGGCCGTAGCATAAAAATTAGGTACACAGAACACACGAACGCAATTAGATATAATAGATTTTCCATGGTAGGCCAGCATATTCACAACGCTAAGCACAAATTTTACAGAATAGACCAGGATATTGAGATCCTTGACATGCTTAGCAAGGGCCTTCTTTTAGATACTACCAAAAGCTGCTACACTCACTTAGACCAATTTTTTAATTCAAACTTTAATTTAAATGACATCTCTGAGAAAATGAAAATCCTGTTTGATGTTCTCATTGCAGTGTTTAATTTGTTCAAAATTCCGAAAGAATAGCTCAGTCTTTCAGATAGGACGAAACTCTTTGACGTGATATTCCCTCCCACCTCCAAAACCCGCTGACCGCGCACCGTTTATCGCTCCTCCCCCTCCTCCTACCTAACACTCCTCCCTCTCTCCCTTCCTTCCCCAGCCGGTCTACACGTTTCCCTTGTCAGTTCCTCTTAAACTCAACTCCGCAGTACAATCAACCAGTCAACGAAAAGGTGAGTCTTTTCATAAAACTTTACTTTCTTGCCCCATTTCCACTATCCGAGTTAACTCGTTTTTATCTTTCATACTACAGGCCCGCATTGGATTGAGAATATTTTAACTTCTTCAACATACAGTTCCGGTCACAAGATCCACTCGCTCCAAAGAAATACGACATAACATCGTATTTACGAAGATGGCTTTTATATGTTTTATTTACTGACTTAATACTTTCTTTACGATCACAAAGGAACATCATCCACTTCTTTCAACGTATTTAACATTACTGCATTGCAATAAGTATACATTTCTCTACATATGTTGATGCCAATGTTGTACAAAGCACCCAAATCTAAAAAATTTTAAAACTGTCAATGACTTCGAACTTATTTCTACGAGGCTTCCCAACTTCAGTTTTTTATTTTATTAGTGACTAACAAGTTGTCAATCTTGTACTAATTATATAATTAAGCATGGACATTTAGCATAAATATGCTTTATATTTTAACTTGTTATAGATCATTTTAATTATGAGGGTCAATTTTATGTGTTTTAACTTTAATGTGTATCTTTGTATAATGACCCTATTTGGCTGATGATGACGTCAATGGATGTTATAAATGATGTTGTAATTTTTATCAACAACACATCTTGTATTGAAAAGGTGGATCTTTTAAAATTTAACTTATTTTTTTGTAATCTCTATTCAATATGGACCAAATATGAAATTCTTGACTTTAAATTTGTTTTGTTGCTCACAGAGTGAGTTTCTTCAAATTTACATGCTATAACAACTATTTTGAGCCCCCATACATAAAGATTATTTCTATTCTTTCTTTCTTGAAGAGGATACAACATTTTAAAATAATCAATTATTCAAGCACAACTAAACTCGTCATCGGCAGTTACTCGTTTCTGAGTTTACAGTTTTCCTGGCTAATAGCTCACTTCAATTCACAGCAGTTTGTGTTTAAACTTCCGGTGGCTGTACAGGCCAATTCTTGCATAGAACATATGTCCATACATCATGCAGCTTAGGGACGGGAGAGATCTTGGCTGAGTTTGGCAAAGTTTGCATTCATGTCTCTTAATTTCTTCATGTCTGCGGCATTCTTGTTCAGTGTTGAACTGAGACCCAGACAGTTTGCTGCCAAAGTAAATGGTCCTCGGCAAGTGTTTTCAGTTTTGTGGGTTTATTTCTGTCATCTTTGAGGTTTGTTTCAGTTGGTCTTTGAAATGTCTCAAGAGGGCACTCCAAGGTCTCGAATCAGAGCCAAGTTCACTATAGAGGATCTGGCGCAGTAGTCTAGTGTCATTCACACGGCGCACATGCCCAAGACCAATGACCAATGTTTCTACTCTTTACGCAGGCTTACTTGAGAACTTCAACATTAGATATGTAGTTCTCCCGCCTGATGTTCACGATGGACCGTAGCTTTTGCTGGTGAAATAAATCCAGCTTTTTGATGTCACGGTAGTATAAGGTCCATGTTTCACAGCCATAGAGAAGTGTAGAGACCACTACAACCTGGTATACCATTAGTTTTGTGCAAATTGTAAGATGTTTATTCCTGAAAATTCTGTGGGATAGTTGGCCAAAGACCACATGGGCAGCACAAAGCCTGTTTTCCACATCTTGTTCTGAAATACAGCACTTCAACAAGATACTCTCAAGGTACGTGAAGTGGTCTACTTGTTCCACTGTAGTTTGGTGTTTGAGGTGGTAATGTTAAATTCTGGAATATTAGTCCATAGTGCAGACTGAGCAAGTACATTGGATTTTTTGACGTTGATGCATCCTTGAAACTGTTGGCTGACTGTTGCAATTCCTCAGGTGTAAGGCCTGGTGATACAGTATCATCAGCATACTGCATTTCAGTTACCGAGTGAAATCTGGCCAAATTGAAGAGGCCACCATCAAAGTGATATTTAATCTCTACTCCAGGATTGTCTGTTGTTTCATAAAGCATGGCCACCAGATACAACACAAACAGAGTTGAAGCAAGTACACATCTCTGCTTCAATCCATGTGTGATTGGAAATGGTTCAGAGAAGTTGTTTTGATGGAGAATCTGTCCACTCATACCATCACGAAGTGCTTGCACCAAGCCCACAAAATGCTCAGACAGCCAAAGCATCTCAGAACTACCCAAATAGCGAGTCTTCGAACACTATCAAAGGTATCAAAGGCCTTTTCCAGGTCATAAAGCATAAAACAGAGAGTTTTCTGTTGTTCTCTGCATTTTTCTTGCAGTTGCCTTGCACAAAAGATCATGTCAAACAGTGCCTCTGGAGGCTCAGAAACCACATTGATTGAGACTCTGGTAGAGTCCTCTTGGAGGTGAGTTGCATGCGGCTAAGCAGGATCCTTGTAAAAAGTTTACCTACAGTGGATAACAGAGAAATGCCAGGATAGTTGTCACTTATACTACAGTCACCTCTCTTGAAAATAGTGATGATACTGGCATATTTGAGATCACCCGGTAATTTTTGGGTTTCTCAAATTGAGAGGATGAGGGTGAAGCTCCTTGTTTTTAGGGAGAAGCCTCCCCCTTGAATTAGTTCAACAGGGATGTTGTCTGGTCCATGTGCTTTCCTAGGTTTCAGCCTATCAAGTGCCACACAGAATTCCTGATTGATAAGTTGGTGGCATCACCATCCATGGTTAAGGGGGAAGTTGTGGCACATCCCATAGAAAGTCATCGGCAGCAGTGGAGCATTGGTAAAAGAGTGGAGAAGTGTTCAACAATTCGCTTTATGTTGCACTGACACAGATTGTTCTTATGGCGATGATGGGAAAGTAAAGGCCTAGAAGTGGGAAGGAATTGGCTGTGGCCTTAATTAAGGTACCCCAGCATTTGCCTGGTGTGAAAAATGGGAAACCACGGAAAATCATCTTCAGGCTGCCAACAGTGGGGTTCGAACCAACTATCTCCCAGATGCAAGCTTGCAGCTGAATGCCCCTAACCACACAGCCAACTCGCCCATCAAGAAGTGTTCCTTCCAATGCTCCAGGATATCTCTAACATTGATAAGAGGGCACCATCAACTGTTTTCAGAGTTCTAATTGAAGAGCAGGGTGGACCTCTTTTATTCCTGCATAGAAGTTTGCATGTCTCTGGCATCAGATAGTCTTTGGAGTTCTAGGGCCTTCTCCTACCACCAGTTGAAGTGAAGAAAGTAGCAGGAAAAGTGCAACTGGCATGGATTTGTTTAAGGAGGACCCCAACTTGCTAGGAAGTGACCCTTACTCTATGGTCTTGGAGCCATATCCTGTGGCACCTGTAAGATGAGACGTGTAAGGTTAGGCACCAAGATTGCAACGGACTGCTGCAAACTCAAATTATGAATGAGTAGTGCCTTCACAGCCAGTCAGTCTGCCATGACCTCATCTGCCTCCACAAATGTTGCGAACCGAAGTGAGAGGTTCCTCCTCTGCTTGTTCGCCATTGGTTCTTCTAGTATCATTTCCTCCACTAAGGGGATCTTCGCTCCACCTAAGGAAGATCATCTGCCCGAAGCCGTTGGCCCCTTTAGAAAGTCAGGTTATTTACCATCACCCAACACTCTGTGTTAGCAGTTCTACAGTTGGGTGTCAGACCAGCCAACCCTCCCCCTTTCTCATTCCAGACTTGGACCGGACAGTGGCGGAGTACAACCACATTATTTTTATAAATAATGCTCATTGCTCTGTAGTATTATTCTATTCAGCTCTGATCAGCATTAACTATAATCCAGGTTGCCAAGACAATAAAAAACAAAACATGCAAGAACAAATGAATGAGATGCAACAAGAAATGAATGTTCTTTCAAAAGTAAGTACCAAAATACTGTATATAAAGGTCATTTGAAATTTAAAATACAATTAACCCTGGGTTTGAACTTCTCCCTCAATATTTAAATTGATGTGTTTTTGTTTAAATTAAATAAATAGTTGTTTGGAATGGAAAGTTTTGAAATGAAAAATCCATGTATCCATGTATCTGTAACGTTTCCTGGAATGCTTTAAATTGGGATTATTGTAAGTCCTACAGATATGTTGGTGTCATTGTTTTCCAAATTTACCCATGCTTAAAGTAATAATATTTGATTTTAAAATTCCTTTTGCATTTTTAAAATGATAAACTAAAACTTTAAGAGAAACTGTAAATTTTCATTTTATTTCTCTCTGACCAGATACCAGGTTATAGTATGAGCATAGCAGTTGATATAAGTTTATTGATATAAAACAACAAACATATTGGTGGTCTGTGATTTGCTGAATGTAGTGAAAGTATGTCAGCCTGTATCAAGGTACCAGTAATAGGGCAAGTTTACCAGAATTAAAAGCTAATCAGAAGTCTGAGACCAAGTGAGTTGGCCAAGCAATTAGGGCTGCACAGTTATGAGCTTGCATTAGGGAGATAGTGGATGCTGTCATTGCTATTGAAGCCCTGCATGAGATAGCGGTGAAGGCTGGATTACACATATCGTATGACAAAACTGAGTACTTTGAGACTCGGCATCCCGGAAACCCCCCTTTGACGACCATACATGGAACGATTGGGAAAGTCAATCGCTTCCGCTATCTTGGTGAATGGGTCCACCCCAATGGTGGGGACGGTACATCCATCCTAGAAAGGTGTAACAAACTCAATGCAGCGTACCAACTATCCCACAACCATTATAATAAGAGGTGCATTTCAAAAAATGCTAAGATCTATCATTACAAAACTGTTGTCAGACCACAGTTTTTGTACGCCTCAGAGACCCTCCTGATGAACAAAAAAGGCACCATGGATGATCTAGAGAAAGCCGAAAGACGTACCCTCAGGAAAATTCATGGACCGAGATTGCTCCCAGATGGAACCTACAGACTTAAATCGAACTCTGAGCTGTATCGACAGTTAGAATCAGCCAATACCAGCATGCGACATAGGAGGCTTAAGTTCTACGGACACCTCCAACGAATGGACAGCAACAGGCTTACCAAGAAGATCTTTTCTTTGGTTAAAAGCTACAAGACTGGAAGCTTGTGGCTTAATGAAGTACAGAAGGACTTGGATTCGGCTGGGATTTCAGATATTGATATAGAAGATCGTTCCAATTTTGTGCTATGGTACAGTCTTGGACCCCACCACCTAGAGTTCCTAGAAGTTGGAAGCCCCTTACACAGGAGAGAAAGGAGAAATTATCAGCAGGGCTCAAGAGATATTGGGAACAAAGAAGAGCATTGAGGAAGAACTAGTCACCAGCGCTCCTTAGTGGGCTTAAATCAATAATAATAATAAATAGTGGCTTTGAACCCCACTGTCAGCAGCCCATAAGATGGTTTTCCGTTGTTTCCCATTTTCACATCTTCCCTATCCCATTATTACAAAATGATTCAATTATATAAAACAAAACATATACATATGTTTATATTTTTTTCCTTTTGCTATTTGCTTTACGTCGCACTGACAGATAGGTTTTATAGTGATGATGGGTGGGGAAAGGCCTAGGGATGGGAAGGAAGCAGCCATGCCCTTAATTAAGGTGTGAAAATGGGAAACCACAGAAAACCATCTTCAGGGCTGCCGGCATTGGGGTTTGAACCCACTATCTCCCGGATACAAGCTTAGAGCTGCGCACCCCTAACCGCATGGCCAACTCGCCCGGTATGATTACATTTTTATGATATATTCATATTTTATGATACTAACGGAACTTATGTGTGATATGTAGACTTAGATCTATTCATGTAACCAAAATTATTGTTAACTGATTTGATTAAACCAAATAAGATAATAAGTGAGTTATTCCACCTAACATTTAATGGGACTAGTTTTGACCTATTTAAAGGTCATCTTCAGCCATACTGTGTGTAGAACGAAGTATTTGAAACACAGTTGTTTTAAAGATGGTCTTAAAACCTATGAGTTTGACACTATGAAAAATTGTTTATAGAATTTCCTGAAAACACATTTGTAAGAAATTAGTTCACATAGCTGTAAGAATATACGAGAAGAAGAAGTCTTAAAATATTCTTTTTATAAATTGCTCCAAGAGCCAGTATGCTTTCTTTTCTATTATTAGTAGTAGTAGATGCTAGATTTAACATAAAACATGAATTTTTTACACATACATATGAAAAATCATCAATGATGCAAATGTGCATTATCAGCACTGAAGAACAATGTATTATCTTAGGTGCCAGTAGATGCACGTCTGTGTCATCGATGTGCGTGTTGTAAATACAGTGTATGTACATTGCATTGTAACCAAAAATATTCTTCAGAGACTGTTTTTTATGCAGTAATGAATATAATCGTAGTCTTTTCTTCATGTATAGCACTAGTGGTAAATTCTAAACAAGGCACAATGCAAAGTGCAGGATTTTCAGGGAGATGAGCACAAAATGAATTTCAATGCACAATTTAGTTTTCTTTCTCATTGATTTGCAATTTTCATTTAATTTTTGAACTGAAATTTGAAAGACCAGTGAAACTGTCATTGCCACTTTCATCCATTATTACATCATGCTTGAATGCAACAGGTCATGAACAATAACCTGAACATGTAACTCTAATCTCAATCTGAGTGCCACTACAGAAGATCAAAGCCCAATCACAGTGTTGACCAGTAAAGACAAGCAAAACCGGATCATATATAATTATGCACATGCACATCAACAGCATATAGTGCGGGAACGGCATGACACACGTCTGTGTCAGGCAGCAGCCAACGTTTTAAACAATTACAAAAAATGTTATATAAAAATGTAATAGATTTTGACTTGTCTTTTTTTTTTTAAATAAATACTAAACAAATAGCTCCTATGGTGTCTGAAGAGTGTAAGAGGTCAATGCCTCCTAGTGCACTATAAACCTTTCCCAATAAGTTCCTCACAGCATGAAACATATTTTTATCTTCCATGAAGGCATTTAACTCTCAAGGAATAAAATGTGCTAATATGCAAAAAAATTAAAGGCATGTTTTACTGTATTAAGAGAAATTAATAGGAAATCATATACTGGTAATAAATTGAGGATTAGTTCAGAAAAAATGTCCCTAAAATATATTACTTACCTAGAATAAGAGTAGAAATAATCACTCTAAATGGTCACTCATCTTTGGTTTCCCATCCCTATCATTGTCTTCACCATTATCTTGCACAGCTTCCAGTCTCTTGCCAAGTCTATTTATAACATGCACCTCTCCATCATCTTCTGTCTTCCTACCATCTCTCTATCATTACTTAGGGGAGAACTGGGCCAGATCTTTCACCCACTCTTCCTCTCCTTTCAGCCATCTGTCCCTTGGTTTCTCTCTTGGACTCCTGCCTTCCAGTCTCATCTCTTCACTTGCCTTTACCATCTAGTCCTTGATTCTTCTATCCTATTGTGCAATGATTCCACTTGTACTAGTTCTTTAATCTTCTCATTTCTTATCTTATCCAGTTTTGTTCCTCCTCTTCTACTTCTCAAAAATTTCATCCCTCTCTACTCTGAATCGTGCTTTTCTCTCTTCCCCTCATTATCCAAATTTCTGAAGTGCTGTATATGTCAGTATTGGGATAAAAAAAACCATCTGGTATACTGTATCACTCTCTTGCTATTTTGGGGAACATGAAGCTTCTAACATTTTTAGGAATATTTCTGCTTGTCTTCCCTCCTCACTTCTTTATTGTTTCTTCCATTTTCTTAAAGCTCCTCATTCTTCAGTTGTTCCGCACCAATCTTCACTCCAATTGTCACCCTGTCTTTCTTCCTGGTTGTAAGCACCATCTCATTCTTCTTTATACTAAATTTCACACCATATCCTTGTACTATTCTGTTCAAAATGGTGGAGAGCTCAGTTGTAGTGTAAAGTGTGAGTCGAGGCAAACTCATAAATCTGCAAGATAAACAGCAGCTAAGTGCCATTGGTGACTTAAACTCGATAGTTTTAATAATCACTGCCAAGACTGACAACAATCATGATGCTACAGGATGTGGTTCAAAAGGTGCAATGCAGCATTTCCATGCCCAACTCAAGAAGGCAACCAGCAGCACCAGCCAGGAGGAGAAACTACAGCAGCTGGAGAAGGAATTCTGTGTATTTCAAAAGAAAGTGTCCGGTGAACTGAAAGACATAAAAAAACAATATTTTTAAAATAGAGGAAAAGCTGGACGAGCAAGGTAAACGGATGGACGAAGCGGAACAATATAGCCACTGAAACTGATTTTGCATGGCATCCTGGAAGCACCAGGTGAAAATGTGTGCACTAAAGCAATATCAACAATTAAAGAAAAACTGGATATTGAGATTAATGTGTCGAACATTGACCATTGCCATCGCCTGGGTGTTCTGAAGTGAACAACGGCTGATGTGGTTGACATGGGTATACGCCCGTTGATTATTAAGTACCAGCGGTACCACAATCGTGACCGCATCTGGAGGGCTAAACGTCAGCTGAAAGGCACACTACTCCTCCTGATGGAATCGCTCACGGGCACCAGGAAAAATATTTTAAATCGTGCACGTAATCACTTTGCTTTAAATAGTGTTTGGAGTCAGGACGGTCGCATTGTTGTGCTATGTGACAATGGATGGAAAGTGTTTATTTTGAGAATGGTACAACTTGTTAGTCTTAACGTAAAAGCACGAGTGATCATTGACACGGGCTCAGTACTAAAATGGCTTTAACTCATAATGTACCGGGCGAGTTGGCCGTGCGCGTAGAGGCGTGCGGCTGTGAGCTTGCATCCGGGAGATAGTAGGTTCGAATCCCACTATCGGCAGCCCTGAAAATGGTTTTCCGTGGTTTCCCATTTTCACACCAGGCAAATGCTGGGGCTGTACCTTAATTAAGGCCACGGCCGCTTCCTTCCAACTCCTAGGCCTTTCCTATCCCATCGTCGCCATAAGACCTATCTGTGTCGGTGCGACGTAAAGCCCCTAGCAAAAAAAAAAAAAAAAAACTCATAATGTTGATGTTTTAAGTAAACGTGTGTGTAGGCAGAAGTACAGTATTCCTTAGACTATGGCTAGTCACAGTACAAGTGTTGTTTCTACCGAATGCAGTGACCTTGATGTCAGTGACCCAGTCCCACCTCCTCTCCAGTTGCCCATCTTACACTACCCTTCAACAGCGTGAATGGGAGGTATTCTCAGGGAAAGTCTTGCAAGCTATCTGTGAGCCCTACAGTGTTGCCATATTAATGCGCTATTGTTAATGGCTCACATCAATGAAAACAATCCCTCTTTCATAATAGTAATACCTTGCACTGCATATGTGTAACTGAGACTTGGTTACAACGCTCACTAAAATCAGGCCTTATTGAGTTAAATAACATGACTCTACATCATCTAGATAGAAAACGTATAGGAGGAGGCTGTACTATTTACTGTCGTAATGATCTCAAAAGTAAAATAGTGGTTACTTCAGACCCAACAATTCCCTATCAACCAGAATTTATGTTTGTAGAAGTTTCAGCTAACAATCAAAAAGTGCTGATTGGAGTAGTTTATAAACCCCCAGACATAAGACATATATCTGACCTTGAACTTTGCTTAGCCAAATTAAAATCACTGTACAAATCTGCTGACTATGACAAATGACTCATTACAATTACAGAATATGTTCTTTAGCTTAGACCTACAAATCCTACCTCTAAATGCTATTAATTACATACAGTAAACCGGACAACTCACATTTTTATTGACTTAATCGTAACTAATAATCTTCAGAAAGTCTTCAATTACAGACAGCTTGCAGTGCCAAGTATTTCTACACATGATCTAATATATGTCTGCTATTCATTAAAGATGCCAAAATATGAAACTAAATAAATAACACGTAGGGATATAAAAAATCCTGACAAGGAGAGAATACGACACGAAGCATATTATCTACTGTGGAAGGATATTTTACACATGGATGATACTGATGCAAAAATAAATAATCTGGTTTGGTGTTAGAACTGTATGAGAGACTAGCAGTAACCCGCGGCTTCCCTCATGTGTATTTTGTAATTTGATAAAAGTAATCGTTTCTCAGTACTGTACTAAGACATTATCTGAAAATCCCTAAAGTATAAAAACTCACCAAAAATTGAGTTTCATTTACCCCAGAAATGCTTTGTAAACCACGTTTGTGGTATTGCCTTTTGGGGCTAAGATGACAATGCAACATAGAACTGTACATGTGAGAAACAGTCTTCTCTGAAGTCAAAAAAAAAAAATAAATAAATAAATAAATAAGCATGTTTCTTTATTTTTAAAGAAGATTCCAAATACCTATTTCCACGTCTGTAACATCTTCAGTTTTTGAGATATAACTATCACCATAAAAATATTCAACCCCTTTATCAGTCCTTCCCCAACTTCCACGTAAGTGGATTTTCCAAAAACAAAAGAAATACGTGTTTCTTTATTTTAAAAGGAAATTCCAAATGCCAATTTTCACATCTGTAACATCTTCAGTTTTTGAGATGTAAGTATCCTAATAAAAAAAATTCAACTCATTTTTTTCACCCCTGTTACGTGCCTATTCCAAAAACAAAAACAAAAATACATGTTCTGTGTTTTAAAGGACTTTCCAAATACCAGTACCAAGTTTCTTGTCTGTAACATATTAAGATTTTGACATATACTGTAGATATACTGGTACTCATTTTAAAAATTCACCTGCTTTTTCAATTCTTTTCAGCCCCTTAAGTGGATTTTCCAAAAACAAAAAGTATGTGTTTCTTTATTTTGAAGGGGGATTCCAAATACTAGTTTTCACGTCTGTAACATCTTCAGTTATCAAGATATAAGTACCGTCAAAAAATTAATTCAACTTCTTCTTCACTTCTTTCCACCCCCTTCCCTCTAAGTGCATTTTTCGAAAACAAAAGAAGACGTATTTCTTTATTTTTAAAGGAGATTCCAAATACCAATTTTTACGTCAGTAATATCTTAAGTTTTTGAGATACAAGATTCCTTATACAAAGAATTCAACTAATTTTTCAATTCACTCATCCACTCCCCCGCCTAATCATTAAGTGGATTTTTCTGAAAACGAAATGATACATGTTTCTTTACATTCAGTTTTTATGATATAAGTATCCTCATAAAAAGAATTCAACTCCCTTTTCACCCCTCCCCCCACCATCAAGTTGATTCCCTCCACCCAAAAATTATGCATGTTTCTTTATTTTTAAAGGAGATTCAAAATACCAGTTTTCACATCTATAACCTTTAGTTTTTGAGATATAAGTATCCCCATAATAAGAATTAAATTTTTTCACTTTTTTCACCCTCACCCTTAAGTGAATTTTCTGGAAAAAAAGAACTACTTTATTTATAAAGGATCTTCCAAATACCATTTATCATGACTGTAACATATTCAGTTTTTGAGATATATGTGCCCTCATAAAAAGAATTCATCCCCTTTTTCACACCCCCAACCCCACCCCCAAGTTTGATTTTCCCGCACAAATGCATGTTTCTTTATTTCAAAAGAAAATTCAAAATACCAATTTCCTCATCTGTGATCATTCAAATAATTCAACTAATCTTTCAATTCTTTCAACCCCCTTAAGTGGATTTTCTGAAAACAAAAAATACATATTTATTTTTAAAGGAGACTCCAAATACCTATTTTCACATTTGTAACATCTTCAGTTTTTGAGATATCAGTACCCTAATAAAAATATTTCACACCCATTTTCAGTCATTTTACCCTCCCCCCTCCCTTTAAGTGTTTTTTTTAAACAAAAAGATAAGTTACATGTTTCTTTATTTAATAAAGAATAAAAATACTAATTTTCACATCCGTAACATGTTAAATTTTTGAGATATACTGTAGAAAATTCACCTCCGTTTTCAGTTCCCCTTAAGTGGATTTTCCAAAAAACAAAATATCTATACTTCTTTACTTTTACAGGAGATTCCAAATACCAATTTTCACATATCTAACATTTCTGAGATATACTGTAAATATAGTCTTTTTTAAAATTCACCCCCTTTGTCACTCCTGTTCACCCCCCCCCCCCCCACCCTTTTTTCAAAAACATAAAAAATAAGTATTTCCTTATTTTTAAAGGAGATCTCAAATACCAACTTTCATATCTGTAACATCTTGAGTTTTTGAGATGTAAGTATCCTCATAAATGATATTCAACCACTTTTTCAACTTTTTTCTCCCCCCTTAGTGGGATTTTCCAAAAACAAAAAATTTGTGTTTCTTTATTTTTAAAGTAGATACCAAATAACCATTTTACGTCTGTAAACTTTCAAGTTTTTGAGATATAGATATACTCATATAAACAATTCATTCCCCTTTTCATCCCCTTAGTGATGGAATATCCAAAAAAACTCCCTTAGTGAGCACCTACACTCTAATATAAATGTTCCCCTAAAATTTAATTTCTTTATGCCAAGTAGTTTTGGTTCTGCAATGATGATTCAGTCAGATGTTCCATAATGAACGATGTTCCCCCAACCCCTCAGCTAATTTTTAACTACCAGTTATTCTTAACATCAGGTCTCCACAAGACCAACAAGTTTGATCCATACAGTACAAAGCCACTGCAAGATTTGTCATATAATTCATTGTCAAATGTGTTTTATTTCAACTAGTTCATCTGTTTTCAAGTTGATTGAAACAAGACTGACAAATCTGTTCCATGTTCTACAAACACACAGCAGTATTTTTCACCCAGATCCAAGAACTTTCTTCATGTCATTGTGTATATAATTTGCCATTATGTTTTATGTCAACCTATTGAGATGTATTTAGGCAATTCTCATGTTGATTGTTATCAGATTCCCTTTGATTTAATTATTCTGCAAGAATTGATGATGACTCCAAGGGAATCAAAACTGGTCTTCACTTAATAAATTTCAAATATTTTACATTGTGTTGAATGGTGGAACATCCCTCAAATCCTGTTATATTAGTTATACGTCAATATGGAAATAAAAATCATATCTTATGATGAATTAGTCAGTCAGTCAGTCAGGACATGTTATTTTATATATATAGATTTGCTCCCAAGAAAGAGATCAGGGTAACTCGACCATCTTCTCCGTGGTTGACTAGTGAGATTAAATCAGAAATGGCAAAGCATCACATATGGTACAGAAGGTTTGAACCAACGGGTAATGCTAATGACTTTGAAAATTACCGTGTTCCCTGCAACAGGATTAAACAGTTAATCAAAAACAGTAAATATAAACACATATGTCAAGTATCAAAATGCGTCAACTCGACAAAAATATTGAAAAAATTATGAACGATGGGTATAGGTTAAAAGTTATTAAAGCAGGCGCCAAATGTATCCTTTGAAGATTTAAATTTACACTTCACGTTGCCCAAATCCACTGTAACAGCAAATAATAATAATAATAATAATAATAATAATAATAATAATAATAATAATAATAATAATAATAGAAATATTAGAAAGAAGAATTATAAGGAAAATATTAGGTCCTCTAAGAACTGCAGAGTTTTGGAAATTAAGAAGTAACAATGAAGTTTACCAGAACATAGAAAACATATCAGAAACAATAAGAAAAAGGAGATTGCTATTTCTTGAACACATTTACGGAATGGATGACCATAGACTAACTAAACGAATCTTCAAGTACCTTTGGGAAAAGAAATCAACTACCACCTGGATTCAAGAAGTCAAGAAAGACCTGGAAACGAACAACATATGAGAAGAAGAATTATTGGAAAGAAAGATTTTTAATAATAATAATAATAATAATGTTATTTGCTTTACGTCCCACTAACTACATTTTAAGGTCTTTGGAGACGCCGAGGTGCCAGAATTTAGTCCCACAGGAGTTCTTTTACGTGCCAGTAAATCTACCAACATGGGGCTGTCGTATTTGAGCACCTTCAAATACCACCGGACTGAGCCAGGATCAAACCTGCCAAGTTGGGGTTAGAAGGCCAGCACCTTAACCGTCTGAGCCACTCAGCCCGGTGAAAGATTTTTAGGAAGAAAGTCTTACAAATGGAAAGATTCCAAGGGAGGAAGGAAAAGAAAAACAGGCACAAAGTGGACTGACGACAGGAAGAAGAAGAAGCACAGTGAAACAATGAAAGGATACTGGAAGAAAAGGAAAGAACTAAGGAGGAAGAATTGAAATTGTAACGTGGTCCATAGAAGGCTGGAACGCAATAATAATAATAATAATAATAATAATAATAATAATAATAATAATAATAATAATTTTTTCTTCTATGTCAATTCAAAATAAGTTTGTGTTTAAAGAGGTTGGTATAAATGACGTAAAATAAGTTATGTATTCTCTCAGATGAAATGCTGCTGGACATGATGAGATACCTCTGTTTTTTTAAAAACATATCATTGGCACCATTCTGACAAACATAACACACAATAATTAACTACTGTTCAACCCAGGGAATTTTCCCTACGGCGTGGAAGGATGTCCTCATCATCCCAATCCTGAAGAAGGATGAACCAAGTATTCCTTCAGATTACCAACCAGTTTCTATCCTACCACCCCTGTCCAAAGTGCTGAATGCCTGGTACATGAGCAAGTCCCTACGTACTGTACTTACATAAATATGCTTTACTCGTCTCTTACTAATCAGGTTTTAAGAAAAAAACACAGTACTATGACAGCTCTACTGAAAGTGACAGATGACATTAGATATGCAATGGACATCAAACAAATGACAATATTTACTCTTTTAGATTTCAGTAGTGCATTTGATACTGTTGATCAAAGGTTGCTTCTTTTTCCAAATTACAGTTCTTAAATTTTAGCCAGAAAATGCTGGAATTTTTCTAGTCTTACCTCACAAACCGCTGGCAGTGTGTGGTTGCAAATAGTAGTAAATCAACATGCTGAACAAAAAATCTTGGTGTCCCACAAGGGTCAGTCCTGGGCCCCCTCCTGTTTGTTTTAAATATGAACAATATCACCAGATCAATTAAGCACTGCAATTACCATCCTTATGCTGATTATTTGCAAATTTATTAACACACTAGAACTAACAATATACAACAAGCAATATGTAATGTAAATGCTGACCTTGAGCTAATTAATAGCTATGGAATTAAAAATAACATTAAATTAAACCCCCTAAAATGCAAGCCATTATCATCGTTACATCAATGAGTCTTCACATTTAAAAAAATTGCATTCCTCCCATAATTTTAAATAATACGGTTATACCTTATTGCAAATCAGTTTCTAACCTTGGAGTTATTATAATGGAAACTCTAAGCTGATCAGTGCAAGTTACGACCGAGCTCGATAGCTGCAGTCGCTTAAGTGCGGCCGGTATCCAGTATTCGGAAGATAGTAGGTTCGAACCCCACTGTCGGCAGCCCTGAAAATGGTTTTCCGTGGTTTCCCATTTTCACACCAGGCAAATGCTGGGGCTGTACCTTAATTAAGGCCACGGCCGCTTCCTTCCCACTCCTAGCCCTTCCCTGTCCCATCGTCGCCATAAGACCTATCTGTGTCGGTGCGACGTAAAGCAAATAGCATAGTCTTGCATATATATATAGTGCAAGTTACGAATATCTGTAAAAAGGTGTATTGTGACTTGAACCCCTTAAAACGGTTCAGAAATGAATTCTTTCAATCACTAAAAATTCAACTTGTTCAGTCATTATTATTTCCCATTTTTGACTACTGTGATGTAATTTTTATGGATATAAAAAAATGAATTAAGCTTGAAACTACAATGCACTCAAAATGCATGCCTTAGATATGTTATAGATTTATGGTATAACACTCGAGTTTCTCCCTACTATAAACAACTATCTTGGCTACGACTAGATGATAGACATAAATTACATTCAAACACTCTTGTGTACCTGGTGTTTTTGGAAGACATCCCTGTTTATCTCTCCAGCAATTTTTGTCAACTTGGTTCTTTACATCTCTATGATACTCGCTCAGTGTCCCTCCTAGAAATAACTATCCACCAAACAACCACATACCATCAATCATTCACCATCACTGCTTTGGGATGGTGGAATACTCTCCCCAAAGACATCAAGGATGCTGCACTGAAAAGTATATTTAAAACCTCTTACCAGCAGTTCCTCGTTAAGTGCTTCCAGAAAGGTACCTGTATGAGTGGAATGGGTGATTGTGTGTGAAAATGATGTTATGAGATTATTGTACAATTAAATAAAAATATTGGGTTAATATGATAATTCAAATTAAGTTTAGTTTTGTAACTTTTCAATCTGCAACTTTCAATCTAACTAGAATTATTAAGCTCTTTTTGGACTTAATGACTTTCTGATCTAATAGTGTATATAAATAATTTTATTAAATTAAAAACATCCATACTGTATTTACAAATTAGAAGTAAACATAGCTAGTAGTAATTACAGTATTTAACTTAGATCTAGTATTACAAGTATACAATTAATTAAATTTCATTTAATATTTTTATTAAGTTTACTAGTATTCTCACTTTTGTATTTCTTTCATTGTGTATTGAAATGAGTATTTTTCAAATCTGTATTATGTAGGCTGTTCCTTTTTTTTTTCTTTCTTCTTTCATATTTTTGTGTTAAACATTAATGTTATTTGTAGTTTTTAGTATTTATAAGTTTATCAGTTTCATAGTATTAATAAGTAATAAAATGTGTGTGGTTAGGTGTAAGAAAGGGCCAGGAGCCCTAACTTCACCACAGATAATAAAGGCTTTATCTATCTATTCATTCCACGCATCCAACTGCTCCTAAACTTCCTCCTGCCTAATTCCTGACACCTTCAGAGCATCTGCAAAAGCCATTACTTTCATCTTTCTTTGCTCAATTTCCTGTGATACTCTCATCATTATGTCATCAAGTAATACAATGAGAGATACCTGGGTGTTAATATAAGGAATACCCTTCAATGGGGTACTCATATTAACGAAGTAGTTATGAGAGTATTTAGCAGTTATAGTAAGGATGTACATATAAGTCTCTGGTAAGACTCCAGTGTATGGGACCCTCACCAGGCCTACTTGATACGAGAACTGGGAAAAATTCAAAGGAAAGCAGCACGATTTGTTCTGGGTGATTTTTGACAAAGGAGTAGTGTTACTAAAATGTTGCAAGCTTTGGGATGGGAAGACTTGGGAGGAAGGTAGTTGCTTTACGTCGCACTGACACAGATAGGTCTTATGGTGACGATGGGATAGGAAAGGGCTAGGAGTGGGAAGGAAGCGTCCGTGGCCTTAATTAAGGTACAGCCCCAGCATTTGCCTGGTGTGAAGATGGGAAACCATGGAAAACCATTTTCAGGGCTGCCGACAGTGGGGTTCAAACCTACTATCTCCCGAATACTGGACACTGGCCGCACTTTTGGGAGTAAGGAGATGAGACGCTTGACTATGTGGTATGTCATAGGTAATAAATTTCATATTATTCCATGTTGAAGAACAATATAGTATAAAACAAAAGCTAAAGGTTTCCACCTATTCACTATTATTTATCGTAACCTTTAAAAAAATTACATATATTTGATGAAACTAGTTTCGGTCTTGCTGGAGACCATCAACAGTCGAAATCAATAAAGTTAAGGCAAGACATAAATTATTGATAGATTGATAGAATTTATGAAGCAAGCGTATATTGTTGATATTCAGTGCAGGATAAGTAAAGATTTGGAAGTTTTGCAAACATATATATAACTTTTTAAGGTTACAATAAATATTATTGAATAGGTGGAAACCTTTAGCTTTTGTTTTAAATGTTTCAAGCTGTCAGTGGTGAGATGGCATGGAATGAGATAAATAGAAGAATGAGCTTGAGTGCAGCTTTTAAAAGTAGGAAAGATCATAATATGAAGATAAAATTGGAATTGAAGAGGACAGATTGGGGCAAATATTCATTTATAGGATGAAGAGTAAGGGATTGGAATAAATTATCAAGGGAAATGTTCGATAAATTTCCAAGTTCATTGAAAATATTTAAGAAAAAGCTAGGTAAACAATTGATAGGGAATCTGCCACCTGGGCGACCACCCTAAATGCAGATTATTGATTGATTGATCGAAGTAATGGTGAGAGTGCACTTCCTTGTTTCAAACTATTCTTCTGTTCTAACTAATCTGTTCCCTCTCCTCCTACTTTCACACAACTCACACGCACTTGATACAGCTCCTTTACCCTCTGTATAGTCTGTTTCCCAATCCCTTTCTTTTCTTAAATCCTTCCAAATCTTGCTTCTGAATATGTACAGTATTTACATGATCACATGAATTTTCAATAAAGAAGAAACCCATCAGCAGATCCTTTCCATATTCATAATGCTGTTCTTGTAGCTGTCTACTGCAAAAATGAGATCTTCTGTAGACCTGAAGCTATACTGTTTTTCTCTGTGTCATTGTATGTTACATAAAAAGGCATACCTCACAGAACTATTTAATAAGTAAATGATACTTTGACTTTCACTTGGTCTTCAGCAGGGTAAGTAATCTACTTTCATAAATTATGCAAGAAAAGATAAAGCTCTATACTGTAAAATAACTAGAATTTTCTGTGTTTAAGATAATATTGCTTTCCACAGGGTGACAACATTGAAAATATGCCATGAAATTGTCACATTGATGGAAGAGATCTAGATGTCATCAAGACAGATATTTAAGGGAGCATAATACAAAGGAGTGACACAATGGGAGTACTGACAACAATGTTATTTGGAATCATCGCAATTATTGCTGGTACATACATACTTGAAGTATTGAGAGGTAATCGAGGTGAAGACATAGTGGATCGTGTTGATGTTCCCATAGAGTTACCTTATCGAAATAAAGGAAACAACGTTTGTCTAGAACCACATTTGAGGCTTGCATTCTACAAGGATGAAACAGATATCCCACAGTGTCCTTGTTAAAGAAGAACGTACATTACAACAATAAAAATTTAATGAATCTGATATTTTGTGAATGATCCTGAAATAAATAAAGTTACAATATCTCTGGAGTTTCTCATTATATTCCAATTTCATTTACAAGTGCAGAGTATGTGAGGACAGGATTGCTTACCTTGGTAACCTGAACTGAAATGGGAATTCATTGCATAGTCTGTGTCATGCTCATATACCATCTAACCTCATCACTTTTTAAATATTTGATTTCATCTATTATTCTTGTAGGATTGTGGCATGTTTAATTTTCAAGTCTTTTATAAATATGTTTCTCTCCCTTTTACTTCGATAGTGGGTTTAAAACTAAATAATTAATTCTTTAAGCCTTTAACCGCCAACGTCCGATTGATCAGACATTCGAGGTTCAGTCTAAAAACGTCAACATCTGATTGATTGGATGTTCCTGTAAAAAATATTTTCTAAATTATTTATTCATGTTAACAATAAATAATACATGTTTTGGACTAGTATAGGTTTAAATAAGACTATATATAACAAGTTTTAAAGTTGGTAGCACTTATAACCTTGTAGAAGCTGATGTTTTGTTGTAGTAGTTAGCGGGAGTAAGTCTGCTGCAAGGTGCTGGCACGTGGTGAGCTACAAGCTTTTACCTCTTCCCACATAGTCTTTCTCTCAGTTCACTGTTTGTCATCGTCGCTGTCAGTGCATTATTCCTTTCTTGTGTGTGAAATGAGTCGTTCGCCATTGAGTGAAAATACCATTCAACATCTCATTGCAGATGATGATTTCCTTAGTGATAGAGAGTTTCTACTTCCAGTATGAGTTTTCGAACAGTGTAACAAACAGTTCTATAAATAGGTCGATCTTGTCATCGTCTGAGGAGGACAACCCTTCTGCCACTGGTCAAACTACATCTACAACTCAGCCACCCCGCGGTCATGGCCGCCCCCACGTCTCTCCTGATGTTTCCAGCAGTGAATCTGAACGTTACAGTGATGGGTGGGACGAGATTGTTGAGAGCAATGACCCCTTACACAGTCATTCCTTCGCATTCGGTGAAATTCCCGGCAGTAAACACTGTCCACCTCTGAATTGTCCTCCTGTCTCATATTTTGATCTTTTCTTTCCTATGTCTTTCTTGAACATGTTAGTGACCTACACAAACATGTAAGCAAGAAATTTTATTCTGGAAAATCGCCATAAATTTGGAAGACACAGCAGGAATCGTGTTTGAAGACCTGTAAGCTTTGTTGAGATGAAAGCTTTTCCTTGCTGTCTTAGTGAACATGGGTTTGAATAAAAAATCAACAATTGAATTGTATTGAAGGACCAAATCTTTCCAACACATTCCGTGGTTTAGCAAATGTTTGTAGGAACAGATTCCAGTCAATTCTGAAATTTTTTCACATGGTACACACTCGAACATTGTCAAAACTGAGACAGCCCGGCTATGACCCCAGTGTCAATTTAGTCCTATAATTGATCATGCAATAGAGTTTTCAGACGTTACTACACCCCAAATGAACAACTGTCAATTGACGAGAGTTTAGATGGGATGAATAACCATATACAGCTGCTACAATATATGCCCAACAAGCATCACCACAAGTGCGGAATCAAGTTGTGGTTACTCTGTGATAGTGTTACGCATTGCTGCTTGTCATTTTTTTTTTGCTACAAAGGTAAGAGGGATCAAGATAAAAATAGTGACAGTGATAAAAACAGGCTTGGATATACGGTTGAGATGAAGGTGTTGGAAATGGGAAATTACTTGAATAAGGGGTTCCATGTGTTTGTAGACAACTTCTTTACCTCAATTCCTCTAGATAAGGCTTTGTATTCAAAATTGACACATCTAACTGGCACATTACGTAGTAATCGGAAAGGAATACCCTCTCCTATGAAGCAAACATTTTCTCTTGGACAAACTATATGTCACCGCAAAGGATTTATGCCGATGGTGGGCAGCCGGCTAAAAAGATCACAGAAAAAGCAAGTACTTCTCCTGTCTACAAAGGCCGAGGCAAAAAGTGAAATTAAATCAAAGAAGAAAGGAAACAAGTTATTTATAACTAGCAAGCCATCTGTTATTCAGAAGTACAATTCTTATATGGGTGGAGTTGACTCATCAGATCAAATGGTGTACTGTTATTTATATGAGCGCCGGACACTAAAGTATTGGAAAAAAAGTGACATTTCACATATTTGGAAGAATGATAATCAACTTGTACATTTTGTATAAAGATAATACAGACAAACCCCTTTCGAGACTTGACTTCACAATTTCATTAGTTGAGGAACTAGCTGCCGAGTGGCTTGGTGACCAAGTGGCAATTCAGCTCCCGTGGGCGGGCAACGAACCCCTCACTCTTTTACCGGGAAAAAAGAGAACGCAACTGTTCCATATGCAGCAAGATTAGTACTAGTCAAGGTGATAAAAGGAAGTAGACCAGACACATTTGTAAACAGTGTAAGAAGGGTGTACACCCTTTGTGCCTCCCTAGGCACATTTGCTAGAGCACATCATAAACATGTCTAAATATTAGTAAATAGTTTCTTGTATCATAATTTTAAGCCAAAAAATGAATTTTTGAGTGTTCAATGTATCTGAAATAGACATTAGTAATAATTTTTTATTTCAAACAAAGCAGGAACTGCAGCCATTTGCATATAATGTAAGATTAGAAAATATCATGTTAATATAATAATAATAATAAGAAGAAGAAGAAGAAGAAGAAGAAGAAGAAGAAGAAGAATATTGTAACTGTAATATTGTACGTAAAGCTCTATAGTTTTATATGTGGCATAGGAAGCACAACCTCTCTAAAATAATGCAGTTTTTGATAGTAAAAATATTTTTTTCTTAACATTTTTTGTTCATGAAATACCCACCAATGAAAAGCTTAGAATGGTAGGTTTTAATATACTACTAGCAAAGCTCTGCAGATTTCCAGTGAAAGTAACTCATTACATGATCAGATAATGGCTCACCTGCTCTAATTCTCTGAGTTCTAATTTCGAAAATTTAGCCACCTCAATCAATCAATCAATCAATCAATCAATCAATCAATCAATCAATCAATCAATCAATCAATCAATCAATCAATCAATCAATCAATCTTTCATCGACATCGCTGTTATTGGGCATCTCCAATCTACACAAATCCGTCTATTTTTACTCGGCTGGGTGGCTCTTTATGTTTAATTGCAGCTCCTGCTGATCCCAAGAAAGCACATCGGCTGACTCCGCACTGGCAGTTGGCCTTCCCAGATACGATCCTTTTCTTCCTCCCACAATGATCACCACCACCACCCTCACTACAACCACAACCTCTAGTCACAACCATCTTTCTGCTTCTCTCACCACAACTACGTCTTCTCATGCGTCTCCTATCATGTCCTCCTTTTTACTTCTGTCTCCGGACTGCACCCCTCATCTGCAATGTCAGCCACTTAAAGACGCACCAGCCACACCACCAGTTCAGATCGCCGACGCACGACTACCATCGTCACCAGCGCCACCTCAGTCTTCTTCAGAAATGTATAGCTGCGTCATACGAGGTGTCGACCCTTCCATCTCTGTCTCAACCATACTGAGAGAACTCCACGCTGCACGCATTCCGACACACAGAGCTTTTCGAATTAGGAATCCCAGTGGCCTTACATTCTTGGTCCGGCTACAACTACCTACGGAAGCAGACGTCCGCAATCTTCTTCTCAACGGAGTCTACATCTTCAGCCATCGCCATAAAGTTGAACCTTCCCGCTCCCCTCCTCGAACATCTCCTAGACCCACATGACGTCGCACCCAGCCAGCCCCTTCTCCACAATATGGATATTCTGTTCGCCCACCTCCTTTTTCTATTTGTTCCTTCTTCCCACTGCAATTGCAAGCTGTCCTTCTCAGACTTTTCACCACTTCACTAAACCAGATCGCCGCCACACTCCTCTCCAATCAACTACACCCTGGTACTCTTGTATAAACCCACTCATCCTACGCATCCTGTCTCACAACTCCCCTATTCCTCACATCGTAGCCCCATTACCCATCTTACTCATCTACCAAACCGCCTTTACTCTTCACTCCTCCCGGCCCGAGAGAGAGCATAACTCTCTAGAGGACCCGCCCCGCCCTTCGGGCGGGGAATACAAAGTTCTCAATCAATCAATCAATCAATCAATCAATCAATCAATCAATCAATCAATCAATCAATCAATCAATCAATCAATCAATCAATCAATCAATCAATCCTGATCTGCACTCAAGGCAGTCACCCAGGTGGCATATTCCCTATCTGTTGCTTTCTTAGCCTTTTCTTAAATGATTGCATCAAAATTGGAAATTTTATGAACATTTTCCTTGAAAAGTTATACCAATCCCTAACCCCCTTCCTAAAAATAAATATTTGCAACAATTAGCCCTCTTGAATTCCAGCTTTATCTTCATATTGTGATCTTTCCTACTTTTATAGACACCACTGAAACTTATTCGTTTACTGATGTCATTCCACGCCATCTCTCCACTGACAGCTTGGAACATGCCACTTAGTCAAACCTGAAATTTTCAGCTTTATGTCTACCACCCTTTCCTTTATATGCAGGGGCTACTATAGCAACTCTCCCAAGTCTTCCCAGCCCAAACTTTGCAACATTTTTGTAACACTACTCTTTTGTCGGAAATCACCCAGAACAAATCAAGCCGCTTTTCTTTGGATTTTATCCAGTTCTTGAATCAAGTAATCCTCTTGAGGGTCCCATACACTGAAACCTTACTCTAGTTGGGGTCTTACCGGAGACTTATACACCCTCTCCTTTACGTTCTTACTACAACCCCTAAATCCCCTCATAACTATGTGCAGATATCTGTACTCTTTATTTACAATAATATTTATGTGATTACCCCCAATGAAGATCCTTCCTTATTAATATCTAGGTACTTAACAATGATCCCTAAAAGGAACTTTCACACTATCATTGCAGTAATTAAAATTGAGAGGACATTTCCTACTTTTGAAACTCACAACCTGACTTTTAACCCTGTTTATCATCATACCATTGCCCTTTTAATTATCACAGGGTCAGATAAAGATTTGCCTACTCTAATTCTCTGAGTTCTATTTTCTAGAGATATAGCCACCCATTCAGTCACTCTTTTGTCTAGTCCATTCGCAGTCATTTTTGCCAGTAGTCTCCCGTGATCTAACCTATCAAATGCCTTAGATAAGTCAATCACAATACAGTCCATTTGACCTCCTGAATCCAGGATGTCTGCTATATCTTGCTGGAATCCTACAAGTTGAGCTTCAGTGGAATAACCTTTCCTAAACCCAAACTGCCTTCTATTGAACCAGTTATTAATTTTGCAAACATGTCTAATATAATTAGAAAGAATGCTTTCCCCAAGCTTACATGCAATGCATGGCAAACTGACTGGCCTGAAATTTTCAGCTTTATGTCTACCACCCTTTCTTTTATATGCAGGGGCTACTATAGCAACTCTCCATTCATTTGGTATAGCTCCTTCATGCATACAATAATCAAATAAATACTTCAAATATGGTTCTATATTGCAACCCATTGTCTTTAGTATATACCCAGAAACCATATCAATTCCAGCTGCTTTTGTAGTTTTCAACTTTTGCATCTTACTGCAAATATCATTGTTATCATAAGTAAATTTTAATACTTCTCTATTATTAGTCACCTCCTCTATCTGGACAATATCTTTGTAACCAACAATCTTTACATACTGGTGACTGAATACTTCTGCCCTTTGTAGATCCTCACATACACACTCCCCTTGTTCATTAATTATTCCTGGAATGTCCTTCTTGGAACCTGTTTCTGCCTTAAAGTACCTGTACATACCCTTCCATTTTTCACTACAATTTATATGACCACCAATTATGCTTGCCATCATGTTATCCTTAGCTGACTTCTTTGCTAGATTCAATTTCATAGTAAGTTCCTTCAATTTCTCCTTACAGCCATTTCTAACTCTATATCTTTCCAACCTGTACCTCCCTCTTAGTCTCTTTAATTCTCTGCCATAATATAGTGGGTCTTTACCATTCCTTACCACCTTTAAAGGTACAAGCCTGTTTTCACATTCCTCAACAATTGCTTCCATGAATCACATTTTTATTTACTGTTGTCCACCGATCATAATTACTTTTCAGAACTCTCTCATGCCTGTTTTATCAGCCATATGATACTGCCTAATAGTCTTAATTTTAATACCTTCCTTTCTATCACATTTATTTTTAACTACGAAAAAACGGTTTCGTGATCACTAATGCCATCTATTTCTTTGGTTTCTCTATAGAGCTCAACTGGTTTTACTAGCACCACATCCAGAATATTCTTCCCTCTAGCTGGTTTCATCACTTTCTGAATCAGCTGCCCCTTCCCATATTAACTTATTTGCCATTTGTTGGTCATGCTTCCTGTTGTTCGCGTTACCTTCACAATTAACATTTGGTAAATCGCGATCACCCACTACATTCACTTTCCTTTCGATATTGTTTCCCACATAGCTGATTATCTTATCAAATAATTCTGAATTAGCATCAGTGCTACCCTTTCCTGGTCTGTACAACCCAAAGACATTAAGTTTCCTATTATCTTTAGAAATGAGCCTTACACCTAGAATTTCATATGTGTCATCTTTAACTTTTTCGTAGCTTACAAATTCTTCTTTCACCAGAGTTAATACTCCCCCTCCTTCTATTCCTATCCTATCCCTACTATACACACTCCAGTTCCATGAGAAAATTTCTGCATCCATTATATAATTTCTCAGCCATGATTCAACTCATATTAGAATATCTGGTAAGTATATATCTATTAAATTACTCAATTCTATTCCTTTCTTTATGATACTTCTACAGTTCAACACTAACATTTTTATGTCATCCCTACTTGACTTCCAGATCCCTGTACCCTTATCACCACTCCCTAGACCACCCCGTTTCCCTGAATGATGTCATCATCATCATCATCGTCATCATCAATGTCCCACTCCAGTCGCCCGGGTGTGGTTAACAAGCTTCCTTCACTCCTTTCTGTTCTTCCACATTTCCTGCTCCATTACTTCCGCCACATCCAATCCGGCTTCTCTAATGCCGTTCCAGATCCGATCCATCCACTTTCTTCTCAGTCTTCCAACTGGTCTCTTTGCCTTAACTTCTCTTTCAAATTCCCTTCTTGCTACCCGTTCCTTTCCCATTCTTTCTAAGTGTGAGAACCATCTCAGTCTTGCTTTCTGTATGCCCTGTACTAACGTTCTATATTTAGCTCTTCTCCGATTTTAATATTTTGAATTCTATCTCTTCTTGTCTTTTTAACTAATGTTCTTAAAAATTTCATTTCTACTGCTTGGATCTTACTATCTTGTCTCTTACTAGTTATCAATGTTTCTAGTTCATATGATAAAATTGGTATGAAATACTGTTTATATAATGTTAATTTTGTTCTCTTGGGTACATTGTCATCCCATAAAAGCTCTCTAACTTGATGATAAAATGTTGTACCTTTACTTAGTCTGTTATTAATTTCAGGGTTGATTTAATTTCTTCCATTAGCAATGCTACCCAGGTATGTAAACTGTTCTACATTCTCTAACTGTTCTCCATCTATGTTCACTTGGCTTCCCTTTTTCTCTTTTCCACAGTGCATGACTACAGTTTTCTTTTCACTAATTACTGTACCATTCCAAACTCCTTCAGATTTTCATTCCAAATGCCCAATCTCCTTTGCACTTCCTTTTCTCCCTTTTACCAAATCACCACATCATCTGTAAATACCAAAGCATTTACTTCATCACTACTGGTACTCTGTTTTACATGTTTTATGATTTCATCCATCAATATAATAAACAATAATGGCAACAGTGCACTTCCTTGCTTGAGACCCTTTTTTTTTAGTATAAAATGTTTCAGAGTCACCACTCCCCACATGTACGCTGCTTTTACTCTCATGGTATAACATTTTTATCTTATTAACACTTTTAGTACCAGTCGCTTATAGGTGGTGTATGCGAAGAATACCAGGCTTATTTTTAAGAAAATTGCAATGTTTCAGTAAAATCATTATAACTTTCTTATTATTGAAGATATGCCTCCAACATTTTAACTTATCATAGAAAGGGAGGTTCTCTACATGTTTTTAAAGTCACAAGCTATGTTATATTAATGCTATAATATATAAAAAATTATTAATTTAACAATATTATCAAAATGAAAATTGAAAAAATTGAGGTAAAGAAACACAAATCAAAATTAAAATTATGCACTGAAAAATATTATTGTCTGCAGATACATGCTCTTGGTTCACTATTTGCAAAATTTCAATAACCTAGGGACTAAAGTTTCTAATTTAAAAAATATTTTATGACCGGGTGTTTCGAGATACAGCGGGGAGGGCTCGAACCGTGTGTCATTTCCAACTGAAAATTCACTGAACACTGTGTTATGCAATGTAGGCATTGTTGTCATTACTGCCTGCATCACGGCCTACACCGTCTTCATTTCCGTCACTTTCCGAATCAGCATCACTGTCACTTTCACTAATGACAATACCACGCGGTTTATTGTACTGCGGAATGTCATCGGTACACTCACTTCCTGTCTCTGAAATAACATCACCAACATCATTATTACATGAGCCTGATATAGCTACATCTTCATCAGACTCAATATAGTCGTCATTGGCACAGAGTCTGTTAATATATTCAGCTAAATCGTCATCATTCTCGAACACATCGCGCGCGGCAGAGGTGGCCATTTTCCTACTCACAAACTTTTACAGTGTACAGAATATAGGTCACTTTGATAAAATCATATCTCTGTAAATAAAGCGATTGGCACGATAGTTGTGGTAGATTTAGAAACTACAGGTTCCGAAGAATCTAGATCACCTGCATTGTGCTGCTATATGTCCGGAAACTAAGAACTACAAGCAAATACAAAACTGCTTGCGTAAGGAGCGCTATTGCGTTCCCGGCAATTTTCGCTCGCTCGCCGAGGAACGCTTTTGCACTCTCTGGTATTCTAAAGGTTAATTAATGGCTTTGTTACATTCCTTTTCAGTAGGCATTCCCATACATATTTTCTATTAACTGTATCGTAAGCATTTTCCAAATCCAAAAATACAAAGATGACTTCCTTGTTCCTTTCCAGATGTTTTTCCATAATCGTTTGCACTGTAAATATCAAGTCTATTGTTGTTCGATTTGGTCTAAAGCCATATTGTTCTTCCTCTAACTGTGTTTCTATTATATCCCTCAATCTTTTTTCTATGACTTTCTCCATTATTTTTTGCCCATGTGATAATAGCTTTATATCACTATAATTTTCACATTTCTTCCTATTTCCTTCTATGAACAATGGTACAACGCTTCCTTGTTGCCAATCTTCAGGTATCCTTTCATCCTTCCATATGGCATTGAGGGCATGGTATAGCCACTGTAGTCCAATGCTTCCTGCTGCCTTAATCACATCAACATTGAATTCGCCTTTTCCACTAGCTTTACCTTTGGTCATTGCTTTCACTGCCCTTTCAAGTTCCAACCATGTTATCGGGTTCTCTCTTTTTTTTTTTCCATCTGTTATTTCCATTTTCTTATCTCCTTCTTCCTCTGAGCAGTCATCCTCATTATAAAGTTTTCAAAATACTTTGCCATCATGTCCCTGCCCTATTAACCGTAACCAATGGTCTAACCAGTCCATATCAACATACCCAACGTCCTCCACCAGTTAGACAGTATAATCGAACTGACTGGGTAGCATACAGGCAAACAATAACAGACAAAATACGCAATACCAACCCACCTACATCACAGCATGAATTACATGACGTAATTAAGACATTAGAATTCGCACTAATTACTGCCGACAGACTGCATATTCCTCCCCACACCTCCCATCCCTCCAAACCTCCCCTCCCACCTAAAGCACTCCAGCTATTAAAATATTCCCACGACCTTTACGAGGCATACCTCCACACCCGTGACCCAAATACCCTCCGCGAACATAGAACTACCCTTAGACATGCTCGTTCATTCATCAAGGCTATGAAACGAAAAGCCTGGGCAAATACTTGTACTGAATTATCCAACACGACTGATACTCGCAAATATTGGACCAAATTAAAACAACTGACACACATAAAGAAATCCTACCCCCATTATCCAATAATACATAACAAATCCGCACCCAGTGATCATAAAGTAAAGGCCGACATTTTCGCAGATCATTATAGAGTAATTTTCTCGCCGTCTTCTGACCCCCATTTCTACCATCCTGACCACGCTGTAATAACCGAATATGCGGATATCACTCAACCTCCTCTTCGACCTAGTTTTGAACCTCCTTTCGCCCCTGATTCCCAACATCCCTAAAATGCTCCTATTACCATACAAGATATAAAAGATGTACTCAGGACAAAAAAGAACACAGCCCCTGGTCTAGATCAGATTACTTACCGACACATCAAAGAAGCTTCACATCCCTTCCTACAACTCCTAAGTGCAGTATATACTATCATTCTCCATACTGTATTCTTTCCTGCCCATTGGGGACATGCTACTATTTTGTTATTTTTAAAACCTAAAAAACTACCATCCCTCCTAAATTCATATTGTCCTATTAGCCTTCTAACAGTGTATTCTAAAATCTTAGAAACCATCCTCGCACACCGTTTATATTCCTATCTCAATTCCCTATGTCTCATTCCACAATCGCAAGCCGGTTTCCACCCTCAGCACTCCACACATGACCACCTCTTTCATATCTCTGCATCCCTCACAAAATATTTACCTCCCAAAAACCGCGCAGCCCTTATCAGTCTGGACGTTGAGAAAGCCTTTGACAAGGTATGGATCGACGGACTGATATTTAAACTTCGTCACCTCCCGCTACCTATGACGATCATCTGTTTCCTCGCCACCTTTCTTAAATCCCACACAGCCCAAATCAATATTCATAATACATTATCCTACCCCTTTCCTATTAAAGCAGGAGTCCTACAAGGTAGTCCATTGTCACCGCTTTTGTATATCTTGTTTTGTATCGATATTCCCCAACCTCTTCCTCCACTCAGATTATATCAATTCGCTGATGACATAGCAATACTGGCTCTAGGAACTAATAACCGATCCCTGCAATCCCGATTACAAACCTACTTAAATGAGCTCGAACAATGGCTGAATCGTTGGCACATCAAAATCAATGTAAGTAAAACACAATTTATAATTTTCCGCAATCATAAACGTAGATGCCGTCCTACTAACCAAATTTACCTATCCTTACATGATCAACCCCTTACCGAAACCACCACTCTTACCTACCTAGGCATCACTTTTCAAAATAATTTAAAATGGAATATATTTTGGACCAGATTTACAAAAAGGCATCCCGCAGGTTTCACCTCCTCCGCTGGTTGTTAGGTCAAACCTGGGGATTAAAAGCAACACAGATTATTAATACGTACAAAGCTTTTGTTCGGCCTGTTATCACGTACACCTCCTTATCCTGGATCTCCGCCCCCCTTCTCCGATAGCTCGACATATTAAAACTAGACCGTCACGCTATTCGACTGGCTTATCGCCTCAGACCAGAAACAAGACTCGAAGTAGTAAATAACCTTTATACATTCCCAACAATTCTTTCCCATATCCATTCTATTTGTCTTCGTTATTTACAGAATGCTATTTCCCGCAGCTCATCTGAACCTTTAGAAGCACTTAGCCTTTCTCCTCTCGCCACCGCCATCCTTACCAACCAATCAACACCTTTAATCAAACACCTCTTTCCACCATCGACCTCAGCCCACAACTAAAGCTAAACGCACATAAAGTTATGGACCACTCCAGATCGCACAATTCTGACTGAGGTTCTTATTCCGGTTATTTTTCCATTGTCACCTTACACATGAGGGGAATTAAAGGCGATACCACCGCCATCTCCGATTACATTTGTGTTCAGTGTACGTGTGACCTCTCAGAACTTATGACGACTTGGCTTTTTCACTTGGACAAGAATTGGTTAATAATTTTATGTCATTGCTTGCACATATCCATTCCGATCTTGTTTATCATTTCATTCCATATACTTTCTCTTCAAGAAAACAATGTTTACTGTTCTTATGTTAAGTTTGTAGTGATTCGTACTTCAAGAAACAGACTTTTATTTTTGCTGATGTGTTCTACAAAGGAAGATTTTTTTTTTTTCAACTTTTGTAAAATGTGTGTTATCAGCACACAATTATATAAAACATTTTACAACACATTCTTGTACATGTAATTGGCTAAAGAATCCCTTTGTTGGACTGGTGGCCCGCTCCCCTCACAGGGAGAATGAAATAACTATTTGAATAATTAAAAAAAAATTGCCATCAGGTCGGTAGATGCAGAGTGGGTTGTTGTCCCATATGCTCTGTACTCTGTCCGGCCAACCGAGCAGAGGAAAGTTGCCCACGGCTCTACCGTGGCTCTACGCCTCTGCATTCGGGAGATGGGTCTGGGGCACAGTGCCAGACTACACGCCTGGTCCCACCTGTCGGCTGTCCTGAGAATGGTTTTCCGTGGTTTTCCATTCTCCTGCACTAAGGCAAATGCCAGGACTGTTCGTAGTATAGGCCACGGCCGCCCAACCCCTCACCTTCTCCGCACATCTCCTTCACTGCAACAAATCTCCCGACCTGAGAGATGGCGTCATCGTCTAAGAGGCCCGCCTCCCCCTTCAGGGGAGGAATGAAAATGTTTAGTAGTAGTAGTAGTAGTAGTAGTAGTAGTAGTAGTAGCAGTAGTAGTAGTAGTAGTAGTAGTAGTAGTAGTAGTAGTAGTTTGCCATCACCTTCTGAAGACCATTTTCGTTATGTACTATGGATCCATCTTTTCTCGCTAATGCCTTGATGTTTTCTTGATTTATTCTTTTCAGTTTTATTACTATGTATAATAGTTTCTGATTTCCTTGACTATCTTGCTCAATTTTGTTGGTAGACTCTCCCCAATATTTCTCCTTTTCTTCCTTGATACTCCTCTTTACTTGTAGTTTCAATCTTTTGTATTCCACATATAACCTTTCTATCTTATCCTCATTCCTCAGATACATTTTTTGTTTTTCCTTATCCCTGAATGTACCTCCCTATAACCCTTCTAAACAAATTTCCCAACTTATATGTATCACTGGGTGTTAAGTGAAGACCATCTGAGCGCAGATCCCTACCTCTTACCCAGCCTTTAGGATCTAGAAATCTCTCTCTCCCAGTTTTCCACATACCCACTCCACAGTGTCATTTAAATCCCCAATTACCTTCCAGTCAGTATCTCTCCTTCACTGTATTCGACTGATAACTATCTCCGCTTCCTTAAACTGCACCCGTGCTACATTTACCAGATCCCACACATCCCCAACTATGTTGGTACTCATACCTGCTTGCCTTACATTGTTGGTACCAACGTGTAACACTACCACCTTCTCCTTTCCCTCCTCCTTCTCTTCTACTTTCCTCAACATCTGCCTTAACCTAATTCCTGGATAACACTCTACCCTGGTTCTCTTTCTTCCACACACTTTCCCCACATGTCTGACAATGGAATCCCCATGACCAGAGGCTCAACCCTACCCACCTTATTTGATTCCCTCCCCTCCTGGTCAGCCCTGTCTTTCCTCACTGCTGCAGCTATTTTCTCCTCCCTTTTCTTCCTCCCATGACCCTGTTCCACCTGCCTTTTCTTATCCTCTGTTCTACATTGCCCTTTTGTACCTTTTTCTTTCCTCCTACTTCCACACTTCTCAGCAACAATTCTATGTTCCTCATTTTCCCTCGGTTGTTCTACCTGCAGTGACTCGTACCAATTGAATATGTTACATTACAACAGACATTAACAAGAAATGAACAGTATATATGTGGCTTAGAGTTAATATTATAGATGGCAATGTTCAATATAAAACAGAGTGATGTTAGATCTTGAGATTTGGGGAAGATTGATATTGATGTAGAAAGTGCTGATGAAGGGAATTAAGGCTCCCGAAACATGTACATGTAAAACATTGCAAAAAATCAGATATTGATAACATATTGACAGAGCGGACTAAACAAACACCCACTGTACATTATCATACCAATTTCCCACAGACACCTGTCCTGAATTGTGATCCTGTATCCTGTACATTGTTTGAGGGAGGCCTACTTTCCTTCCTGTCCTCTGAGAGAATTCAAGCATTCAAGCATTCTTTTATCTAGTCTAGTAGCTCTCATTTCCATCAGTAGTCTCCCATGATCTAGAAACACAGTATGCCACAGGCATTTGAACCCTGTTTAGAACAATTTGAAGATTCGAAATATGATTGTGGAGATGTATGGAAAAATTTAAATTCTGGTTTAAAATGCCAAGCCTATTTCAATGATGCTGCAGTCTTTAAAAAAATATGCAAACCAAGAGCAACGCTAAAAGAAGAAAAACATGTTCTAGAAAGAATACTTTATGCTTTAAGAGCAAAAGCTCATAAAAGAAAAAAAATACATGTAAATTATTTTTAAACTGTAACCAATTTGATAACTGTTTATAAAAAAAATTTAGAAATACATGTGTTGTATTTCATGGATCCAAAGACATAGGTGAAATTTTCTGTCAGTTCATAACAATCATTCCAAAAACTAATTTTTAAGAAATCTGCACTGACTTGTTCCCTTTTGAATATCAAGTTCTCCTGAACTTTTTTTTTCCAGATATTAGACATTAAGTTAATACACATCCTTTTCGTTGTATATCCTCATTATTAACAATAAAAGCTGCAACAATGAATACAGTACATCTCGAACACTATAAACCTGTACCAGAAAAATATGCCTGTACTTGGCTAGCTTGAAGAGGATGGGTTAATGCAGGGCATGTATGACACATCGGATTGGAAGGTGTACAGAGAGAGGTTTTGCTTTTAAATGAATTTTAAGTTTGAACTTTTTGTTTATTCAAAAAAGACAAGTTCATATTAGCTTTAAGTACAGCTGATGTTGGAAAAGATGTGTTGTTCCCTGGTCTTGCAGCTGGTGATATTCCACACTGTTGCTGTTCCTTCCATCCACACCAGAGAACAGCTCTCAGTACCATGGAACCACGCGTTACTCCACCTGAGGCTGCTCTAGACATTCTGGAATTTCTAGATCCCGACGGTCTGGGAGGTCGAATTCCAGGGTTCACTGACTCAGTAATATTATGAACACTCGACTTATCTGAGGTGAACTTTGAAGTAAAGTTTGAATGGTTTTACCATTCCTATGAAGAGATTAAAGAAATGTGAAAACACCGTATTGCCACTGCTGTGTCTAAGTTAATCTCTGGACTTTCAGATGAACTATATACAGTGAGAATTAGGTCTGTGATGCCCTTAGATGTTCTGGGCCGCACGCGCGCTACACTGAAGGAATCAGCGTGTCCTCATAGTCCGAAAGGACCGGGCAATCCATTGAACCTCCTTCGTGCTAGGGATTGGGGCTTGCCATTGTTCCCCATGAATGAGGAATTCCCAGTAAGCGCGAGTCATAAGCTTGCGTTGATTACGTCCCTGCCCTTTGTACACACCGCCTGTCGCTACTACCGATTGAATGATTTAGTGAGGTCTTCAGACCGGTGCGAGGGATCTGCTTTGCGCAGTTTCCAATGTGTCTGGAAAGATGACCAAACTTGATTATTTAGAGGAAGTAAAAGTCGTAATAAGGTTTCCTTACGTGAACCTGCGGAAGGATCATTACCGAAATTGTTTTATCAAAAAACATTTCGAGAAGGAGGAGTCGGACAAGAGTGAGGTAATTATAACCCACATCATAATTATCATTGATGATGGGAAAAATCTTCGCCATCGACGGGTCCCATTTCTAAATTTTACACTATTGAGATTCTTCCACCGTTTTGATACTTTATTTTGCCTTTTGGCAAATTTTTATTTATATGTCAACAGTACATGTTTCGTTCCTTATTTAGGAACATCCTCAGCTGTTATAGTGGCTTAGGTGAATGGTTAAGATTTTAAACACATAGATTTACAAATACATTGATTCACTTATACGAATTAAGATAGATGCTATTAAAAACAATGTGGGGTTAGTGTGTTACTGGTATGAGAGCAGATGATTACATGGTTGATTGACTTAAGACTATGTCTATTCATTAGAATAGTTGTTCAAAAAATTTTTCACTTTGTTACATAAAAAGTCTGTATGCAATTAAAATTTTTTTAAAAAATGTTTAACTTCATAACATTGTTCGAATTGTTGAAAGTTTTTCTTCCTTTCCTTCCAGGTAAGTTGTTGTATGTTGTGTGCTTGCTTATAGTGCTTTTGATTGAGTCTCCTGTGGAAACTTTGGAGCTGATTGCTGATCTATTAATGTGAAGGGAGCCTCGTTTCAAATATCTGAAATGAAATAAAATACGGTAGTGGGAATTTGTTTGAAAGCATGTGCCTTTGCATAATAATAGAATGTATAAAAAAGTTCCTTTACCTTGCTATAGCTGAATTCCGATTCTACTGTGACCCTGGAGGGACGTTTGATGCTGCTTTGCGTCTGGTGAAGTTATGGTGTGTGTATTCCATTGTATGCTCCTCCCTACGGGGAGGTGGGGCTGCGGAGAGGGGAGGGGGCGTGTCGGTTACAGTCACGGCATCAGCTTTAGGAGGGCTGGGTAGAGGGGATGTAAAAAATGGCGGAGGCTCTGTTTTGTTTATCCTTCTACTGTTTGTATTGTGTTTTTTGCCTAATGCTTCGAGACTTGATAATGTCCCTTCAAATAAAGGGTTTCTATTATCAATAGTTTCATTGAGGTTATTGTCTTGATTACTTTTTTGTTCTAAATAAATATATAGATTTTCTAAAGTATTAAGGAGAGCTCCTTTGTTTATTTTATGTAATATAGTTAAGTCCTGCTCTATGGTTGTAAATTGATGTCCCGTTAAACTCATGTGCTGGCCCATCACGGAAATTTTTTTATGTCTTTCGGCATTGACATGTTCTTGGTATCTTACAGTAAAACTGCGCCCAGTTTGTCCAACATAACTTTTTTTACATTGATGGCACTTTAATTTATAAACCCCTGATTCAGAGTGTTTGTTTTTACTTAGGGAATTGACACTGTTGTGATTAAAAAATTTTTGCTTCGTGTTGTTGCTGGTTGAAAATGCGATCTTATAATTATGTTTTCTGAATAAATTGGTTACTGTGTGTAGCTTGGGGTTGTTGAATGTGAACTTACCGTATTTGTCTTTCTTTTTTGTTTCAGGTGTTAGATTGGTTTGTAATTTTTGTTTGAATTTACCAATTATTTTGTTTATTACCTTTGATTCGAAACCGTTATATTGGGCTTGTTTGCGAATAAAGAGCAGTTCTTTTTCTCTTTCTGTGTGTGTAAGGGGTATGTTAAACACTCTGTATATGTAACTGTAATAAGCTGACCTTTTTTGCGATTCTGGGTGCAATGAGTAGTTCTTTATTGTGATGGGAGTGAAAGTAGGTTTTCTATGTATCTTGAAGACGAACTCTTCCTTTTTTCGTGTTACATTTATGTCGAAAAAAATTTATTGAGTTTTCTTTTTCTTTTTCTAGTGTGAACTTTATTTAGGAATCAAGTGTATTTAATTTATTGAGGATATCGTCACTGTTATTCTCTTTTTGATCTATTACAGCAAAAATGTTGTCTACGAAGCGTATCCATAAATTAAGACCCCTACTTTAATAACTTTCAAACGAAAGGCAAAGGAAAATTTATGGAATAGATACTTCATAGGTGAAATATAAATATGTAATGTTTTAAAACAAACACTCGCCCCGCTTTGTCAATCCTGTTGCATTGTTACTCACTTTAAGTATCTTAGTATAATTAAGGAATTATAGAATGGTATTTTATTTTTATTTTTTACACTTTCTGTGTTGATGTCTCTACTTTTACTGTTTAAGTCACCTGATTATATCATTGTAAGTATTCAGAGTTTGTAGATCCGCCATTGAATATATTATTCATTGTACAATTCCTCTGTATGAGCCTTTGGCTCGTTGGAATTAATTATTGAAATAAATATCTATCTATCTATCTATCTATCTATTTGTCCTATTATTTTGGTATGTTCTAGGTAGTCGAGATAAATATTGGCTAAAATACCTGAAGCAGGAGCACCCATTGGGAGGCCTTCTTGTTTATATATTTTGTTATTGAAAGTGAAGTAGTAGTTGTGTTTCGTAATGAATTTGAGTATGTTAATGAAATCCTCTACTTCTGGAATGCCGAGTTGATTATGTTCTATGAGATTCTTTCTGGTAATTTTTATTGTTTCGTCCACTGGAATGTTTGTGTACATGTCCTTGATATCGAAGGAACATGTCACTTGATGTGGTGTTAACTTAAAGTTTTTGAGTACTTTGCAAAAATCTATGGAATTTTTTTATGGTGTCTTGTGAAAAACGTAATGTTTGGTTAGGAAAGTGTGTATGTATTGTGATGTTTTATAAGTAGGACTGTTGCGGAAGTTTAATATTGGTCTTATGGGAATTCCTTCTTTATGTAACTTGGGTAAAGCTTTTGCTGTTGGAAGGCCGGGATTCATGTTTATCAATTTTTGGACGTCCTGTTCATTCAAAGTAAAAGTTGCGTTTCTTAATAGTGTTTTTAACTCTTTCTGAGTTTTAGTTGTAGGGTCTCGTTCTATTTCCAAAAAAGTGCTATTGTTGAAGAAAGTTTCTGTTTTTTTTATGTATTCCTCTCTATCTAAAACTACTATTGTCCCTCGCTTGTCCGCTTTGGTAAATACTATTTCTTCTTGTTTTATTTTATGTGACAAGTTTGAAGTAGATTTATTTCTGTTATAAGAAACTTTTAAACCTTTTATTAAGTTCGGAATTTTCTTTTTTACCTCGTGTCTGACGTCATTCTGAATTTTGTTAGGGAGTTTTTGTATTACCGTTTCTACTTCTGCAATGGTGGTTATTAGCTCTATTTCTTTATTCCTACTTGTCCAATTGAAATTGGGGCCTTGACTTAGGGTTTTCATTTCCTCCTCGGTAAGATTAACTTTGGAAATGTTCTTAACTGGCAAAGGGTAATCTTTAGAAAATCTATATATTTATTTAGAACAAAAAAGTAATCAAGACAATAACCTCAATGAAACTATTGATAATAGAAACCCTTTATTTGAAGGGACATTATCAAGTCTCGAAGCATTAGGCAAAAAACACAATACAAATAGTAGAAGGATAAACAAAACAGAGCCTCCGCCATTTTTTACATCCCCTCTACCCAGCCCTCCTAAAGTTGATGCCATGACTGTAACTGACACGCCCCCTCCCCTCTCCGCAGCCCCACCTTCCCGTAGGGAGGAGCATACAATGGAATACACACACCATTACTTCACCAGACGCAAAGCAGCATCAAACATCCCTCCAGGGTCACAGTAGAATTGGAATTCAGCTATAGCAAGGTAAAGGAACTTTTTTATACATTCTATTATTACGCAAAGACACATGCTTTCAAACAAATTCCCACTACCGTATTTTATTTCATTTCAGAAATTTGAAACGAGGCTCCCTTCACATTAATAGATCAGCAATCAGCTCCAAAGTTTCCACATGAGACTCAATCAAAAGCACTATAAGCAAGCACACAACATACAACAACTTACCTGGAAGGAAAGGAAGAAAAACTTTCAACAATTCGAACAATGTTATGAAGTTAAACATTTTTTTAAAAACATTTTAATTGCATACAGACTTTTTATGTAACAAAGTGAAAATTTTTTTGAACAACTATTCTAATGAATAGACATAGTCTTAAGTCAATCAACCATGTAATCATCTGCTCTCATACCAGTAACACACTAACCCCACATTGGTTTTTATAGCATCTATCTTAATTCGTATTTAGTTTTTAAGTGAATCAATGTATTTGTAAATCTATGTGTTTAAAATCTTAACCATTCACCTAAGCCACTATAACAGCTGAGGATGTTCCTAAATAAGGAACGAAACATGTACTGTTGACATATAAATAAAAATTTGCCAAAAGGCAAAATAAAGTATCAAAATGGTGGAAGAATCTCAATAGTGTAAAATTTAGGGTCCCATTTCATCGAGAGTTTGAGTTTCTCTGACTGGCGGAGAATTGTTCATCTTGCCATCAGTTTCCTCTAATGGGGTATCAAATCCCTGAATTCTGATACCTTCGTAATCGACCAACTGCAACTCTACGGAGTTAACGTTGAAGAGCCTAATTACATTGGCAGGGTAATCAATTATGCCTCCATATTTCACAAGGAAATCAGATCATCCCAATATGACATTAAATTTTATTTGAGCGAGTATTAAAATATGCGCTCAAACTGGACACCTTCAATTTCAAATTCTCAAATGCTTGAAATTTATATTTGACGTTCTTAGCTGGTACTATTCCCTTGATCTTTACTTTGAGCAACAGTTATCATAAGTACATTGTCCTTTCCCATTATATTCTCTAATAGTTTTCAGAAATTAGAGAAGCCTGAGCTCCAGAATCTATCATAGGAGTGAAGTAGAGGTAGTGTATGGCTTTTAGTGCCCGGAGTGTCTGAGGACAAGTTCGGCTTGCCAGGTGCAGGTCTTTTGATTTGACTCCCGTAGGTGACCTGCGCATCATGATGAAGATGAAATGATGATGAAGACAATGAACACATCCAGCTCCCATGCCAGCAACATTAACCAATAATGGTCAAAATTCCCGACCCTGCCGGGAATCGAATCCGGGATCCCTGTGGCCAAAGGCCAGCTCGCTAACAATTTAGCCATGGAGTCAGACATTAAAGAAGTAACAGTAATGTTTCCTATCTTGATACTGATGACTGGTAGGCTACGCTGGTCATGCTGGTGTTGAATCTTCATACAACTAGCCGGTATCATATAAATACCAGTAGTTGACTTGTGCTGTACAACGTAGATCGCCTCTACTTGGGTTTTCAGGCAATCTCTTTATTGTGACCTCAGATATTTTAAACTGCAGCCTTTGATTTGGGGTTCGTATCAGGCATGTCCTTCCTCTTAATGTATTTGTGGTATTCTAAAGAAGTAGCTCCTGGTAGGTTGTGCCACAGTCGGACAACATCCCCAAACTGCCCGCACTGCCAGTAACAATAAACAATCCTTACAAGAAATAAGGGCAGAAACAGACAAGTGGAAGCACACGTCACCTTTTAAAAGCACATTAACACAAGGAAAACAGAAGTGACTTACCCCAAACTGTGCAGATGACCACAAACCGTGGAAAGAAAATAAATGCGTCACTGTATGAATTTTAAATCCTTACAACAATTATGGAGGAAATGCTGTAATTTCAGCTAGTCCATTAGCTAAGAGGTGGCAGCCCCACCAATGGTCTTACTTCCTTCAGACTGGCAACCTGTCAGAAGGACATTTGATTGCTTTCAAGTCTTACAAAAAGAAAAATGCAAGACCGTAACGGGACACATGGCCCAATACTTAGAAGGAAGATGAATAGAGGATGCTAAGCGAGGAGTTCCCACAAGAAAATTTGCAACACATTCCTTAATAGAATGAAGTAAAATAAATTATGCAAAAGGAATCAGGCATAATACAGTGGAATAAAATCCAGAAAAGCCAAAAGGATTGGCCGATATTAACACAATCACACACAAATAATCTTCAGGTAATAAAACTAAGCAAGATGTGCAACCAACATTAACTCCATACCACCAACAAAATCAACAACAATCACCATGGCAACAACAACAACAACAACAACAACACACCCACCATAGGAAGGTTGAGCCAATCCCAAGCAGGAATGCAACAGTGCAAAAGTTAGGGACCGAAGAATATCAGAAAAGCAAGTCCCCAGCAGAATTTAAGAAAAGGACAAAGAATTAATAAAACAGAATAAAATTAAAGAGGGGAATGAAACTTCAAACACACAAATCTTGTTAACACTGCCTTGCTTAGTAACCTTTCAGTTACCCAAGCACAGCCCTCAAACAAGGGCTCAAGTAATAATAATAATAATAATAATAATAATAATAATAATAATAATAATAATAATAATAATAATAATAATGATAATAATAATAATAATAATAATAATAATAATAATAATAATAATAATAATGTTGTTTTAGAATACCATTTTCAAAATATAAATAGACAATCATATTTATCAATGGGAGATGGTTCACAATGATTTCCTTATAATTAAAAAATAACAATAATAATACATGAACCCAAGTCCCAGAGCGATGACAGTTTTAAAATTCCAAAATATCTGTCACATGACATATTTCAACCGCTTGATACTACTCTGTCGAAATGCCAATAGCTGTGAAGCTTAAGAATTCCCAAACTTAAATTGGAATTTTAAAAAAAAGCTTAAAGTCTCGAAGATGTAGTTGAAATTGCAAGAGATACGCCATACTTACAACGATGAGGCTAGTAGAAAATCACATAATTAAAACAAACACATAGGCGAAGGTGTTTCTGGACCAAATCCAAAAGAACATGAAGAATTTTCAAGGGAAATTTACCCCATCGTATCTTTGAGATCAACCAGGATTTATTGGATCGGATGGATTCACAGCGAGGCATGAATAAAGCGTCCATCCAGGCTCCATGCTTATAGTAGACAGCCACACGCTCGCTTCAACAACAGAGGCTGGTTACACTCGCCAGGAAGGTGCACTAGCGAGCTGTGCAGAAGGTTAGATGAAGGGTAAGGAAGTTCAAGCTCCCTTTGGGAGAGAGCAGCAGCAGACAGAGGCTCACAGCCAAAACATTATTTCCAGCTGGTGCATAAGTAAAATTCAAATGAGCTGAACCACATACACAAACGTAGAAAATGTGAGTAGTTCATGACTTCAAATCACATTAAAAATAACATTAGTCCACATCTTGATGGAAGGTATCTGAAAATAAATTTCTACGGGAATAAAATTCAGTTCCAACAATGTCTATAAGAGGAGCTTATTTATGTTAGTTCCATCATAGTCGTCATCCTTGTTCTGTTTCTGCACATATTCACATGTCTCTCTCCATCTCTTCTCGCCTTCTGCCTTCTGGGAATTTCTATCATCTATTAGTGGATTTGTAGGTTTTTTCCATGTTTACTCATGTTGGTATGGTATAGTGTTTTCCCCAATATGGGCATCTTCTGAAGCCTCTATATTGGTACGGTGCATCTCGTTGAACTTCCCTCACTTCTTGAGGTTCGAGATCGTGTCTAACTTGAGCCTTTATTTCTACATCTTTCGGCTTGGTTGATTTTGGTGAAGTCTCAGTATGGGCAGCATCTAGCCTTCTCAGAATATCATCTAACTGTTCCATATCTTGCATATTGGCCACTACCGAGATTTCCTGTACGTGTGCTGAAAATTATAACATCACTACCTGTATTAATTGCTGCTTTTGCAATGGTGGATCAAAGAACTGCATCTTTTTCAAGTGAGAAATAAAAAATTCTGAATATCGTGAGGAGTTGATGGTTGTATTATATCACCATGAATATAACTGGAATTTAATCAAATGTTGAAACTCGACATTCCAAAACCTTTTGATCAATGCCACCTTAAATTCAATATAAGTTCTAATACTAAATTTAAATGCTGAATACCACATCATTGCCCATCCTTCTAGTAATCTAGATACAACACGGATTTGACGATCGAGACACACGATTTTCATGGAAATATTCTTCTAGATTGAAGAGGCCTTTGCAGTACATTCTTCCTTCCCAGGAAATTTCACTGGTTTATCTTCTGAAATCCTCATCACTGAAGTAATGTTAGGTGTTTCTCCACTAATTCATGTAAGTTAGGTGAAAATACATCCTGTTCTATTTGGGAGACATCTTTCAGTTTCAATCTTCCCAGTTCAACTTTGACAGTCTTAATTTGCTCTTGTATTGTCTCTTCAATTCCTTTGACTTCTTTTCCAAGGCCTTGTTTAATTTCCATCACATCGCGAACTATACGAGTGATTTGAGTATGGGTGCTATCTAACTGAGTCTTGAAACTTTTATCAGCTTCTCCATGCTGAGCTTTCAATAGGCCAACCTCATTACTTAATTTGTTAATATCAACTTTGAATGAATCATGAAGACTGTTTTAAATGGATGCTATCTTAGCTTGGGTTACAGATAGCTTTCCATGTGATTCCTTAAAGTCTGCCTTTAAACTTTCTACTTCCTTAGTGGTTTAATGAGAAGTAGAGAAGGCAGCTTTTAAGTCCTCTACCACCTGAGTATTAATATTCTCCCTCATAGCTTCTAAGTCACGCATTAATTGCTCGTTGATTTCTGTGAACGTAGTGTCAATTCTGGTGTTGGACTTGGTAAACCTTTCTTCAATTTGGGTACTAGCTTAAGTGAGCCTACGTTCCAAATTGACATTAGCCTCCACTAACTTAGTGTCAATCCCTTTCTGAATCTGCACAACAATTTCAGTAAGTTGAGTTATACTAGCATTAGTTGCAATATTTGATTCATTGAGCTGAGCTGAGCCATGCGACTTTCTAAGTTAATACTGAGCTGAGTCATACTGGTATTGGTTGCAGCATTAGCTTTGCTGAGCTGAGCAATGCCATTTCCTATACTAGCATTGGTTTCAGCTATCAGACCTTCTGAATTAGTATTAGATTCATTTATTCGGCATCCTAAATTAGTGTTGGATTCTGTGATCCTTTCATTTAAACTAACCTTTAAGGCTTCAATAGCTGATAGTACATTTTCTATGTTTGATAATGTAATATTTTAATAGCATAAAGTGACTAATGACAGAAAATACTAACCTCCACTTAGCATAAGTTTAATTTTCACCATTGAAGTCCTATGGTTCAAAGTTCAATCACAAAATATTCAACACTTGTTAACCTGTTAATTATCTACATTGAAATATCCAAAGTCAGAGTTCCATATAGTCTTTGAGATTCTACTATAACATTGTGCCTCTTATGAATGTCTGTTTCACACAACTCAAAGTTTTTAAATGTGCTAGTTCACGTCTACTCCAATCAAATTGAGCCCCAAAGTGCCCCAAAGTTATGGGTGCTACTTCTATTACCTCCTCTCTGTACCAGGAAAAATACACCCATACTTGGCTAGCTTGAAGAGCGTGGGTTTAAGCAAGGACTAGAGCAACTTTTCAGCATTTTCATGATATTTTAACAACAAGCACTAATGGAACATTTTAACATGATGCAACGCATCAAAGAATTTTAGAGCTTGATTTTAATTTTGTCATATTTTACATGTTGTGCACATAGATCATCCCAGATGTTCTTAACACTTTTTAATGTCATTTGTGTGTGTTTGTACATTTGTTTTAGTTATTTGATGTTTTTGTACAGTTTTGCATTAAGGCTGATAATGGCCAGCCAAGGCCGAAACTACTTCCTAGATTAGAAATGTAATGTAAACATTGCACAATATAGTATGTATTGTAAAGGTGGACCATTATGACATAAGTTTAATTATTATTGTGATCACAATTAAATACAGATCAAAACCATGAAGTTTATATCCTATGATCAGACTGTTTCAGCCACTGAACTTGTACATTATAAAAAGCAAATTAGGTGAATTAAGAATATGGTAAGGATTATCTCACCAGCGACAAAGTTTGTCTCTGCTTCTGAGAAAAGAATGTCTGCTCTTCAAAGGGTTATTAGTGAACCTGATAAAAGTGAATTAGAAAAGAGTGGATAGAAAAACATGATAGCTTTGTTGTATTTCCGGTACTAATGTTATACGTTGTAAAGTTTCTTGAACAAACAGAAGATGATCCAGGTTGTGAGGCATCGAATAAAGCTGTCGCCTTAGGCGCGGCTTTGTGAAGAAGTGAATTTATCATTGGTTTGGAAACAGCTGTTCACTGTTTGGCCCACACTGTGAAACTAAGCAAGTTATTACAAGATCTTAAACCACATATGTCATCTGCATTGTCTTACACTGGCACCACATTAGGAAGGTTGAATATAATGAGAAAAAGTACTGATGAAAAGTGCAAAGGTATTGTTATTGCATCAAGTGATACAGCTGCTTCCATGGGTAAAGATCAGTGTTCTATATATTTGTGGTATGCAAACTCAAAGAATTAATGTGTCAACTAAGGATCATGAGGAATACTTCAGGAAGTTAGTATTCTTGCCTTTTGTCTACCCCTTAATAAGCCAATTAGAATAACGCCTTCATGATAATGTTAACAAATTGACCCTTTAGAAGGGTTTATTCCCAGTAAGTTTTCAGTAGACGAAATTATTAAAGCAACAGAGATGAAGCAGACTGCATAGCAATGATTGCTGACTTTAGAGCAGAAATATCACTATGGAGAGATAATTGGGTAGCGTCTCATCCAGAAGAAAACAGAAGGCCAAAAATTTGCTCTATGTAATGAAGACTTCTTTCCCAATATTAGACTACTGCTACAAATATTTTCTGCCCTGCTGGTCGAAACAGCCTGTGCAGAGAGAAGTTTCGCGACCCTACATAAGCTAAGCTCCTACAAGTACAATGAGAGAAAACCACCTTAATTGCCTTGCATTAGCAAACATCCACACGGTAAGGGCAATAAATGTTGAAGATTTATTAAATAAAAACCACGAAGGCTGGATTTTTCTATCAGGTCAAACGTTGATCGATATGAACTGCTAATACGTATATAACTGTACACTACGTACTTCAGACAGAATTTAATGATAGTCCATTTAAAACATGGTAAAAATAAAATATTATGAGATTACAACAATATGGCTATGTATCATATGTTAATTAGCCCATTTGAGAAGTTTCAGTGCAATAATTGATAAAGACTGTTGATCGTCACAACAGTCCATCAACATGAATGAGGAAATGTTGAAGCCTGCAGCTCTGCACAGTTTTGTACGCATTCCATTGGTCCACATATATTTAACACATTTCCATTGCCTCAGTAATGGGTATTATCACCTCTAACCGCAGTTACAGCTGTAATTCGATTGGGCATGTTCAGGATGCAATCTCTAATGTTCTCTGTGGTATGATCTCCCATTCTGCCTGGAGTGCAGCCCAAAGTTGAGCCAATGTGTCAGGAGAATGACTCCTAGCATGTCTCCCAAACATATCACAGAGATGTTCTATCAGGACTACGAGCAGACCACACCAAGCGCTCAATTCTGACTTAATCCAAGTACTCATGTACACTAACGGCAACGTGTGGGTGAGCATTGTCATGCATCAGGATAAAGTTCTCACCAATGCTAGGTACAAAAGGCATCATGTGATCCATTAAAATCTCCTTGACGTACCGGTGGGTTGTCAGACTTCCATTCTCGATGAACACAAACTCCGTACGTGCATCATTGGAATCCCAGCCCAGATCATCCCAGAACCTCCATTGAATGATGTCCTTACAGAAGAAGTACTGGGTGAATAATGTTCCTCGGACCTTCTCTATACTCTCTCCCTTTTTTCCAGTGCCCTCAAACAGATTCTAGATTCATCCGTGAACAGCACTGAGCTCCAGTGCTCTATAGTCCAGTTTCGATGGGTGCTGGCGAATTGCAACCAAGAGGCGCAGTGCTCACGTGTAAGCAGAGGGCTTACGGCGGGGCTCTTGGACTTCACATCCATATCATACACCTCCTTCTTACTGTCCTTTCGCTGATGTTCATGCCCTGTACTTGCTGCAAATGATTTCTGGCATCCACAGCTGTGTCGATGACAAAGAACTTACATTATGAAAAAGCGATCATTGCACTCAGTAGTGCTTCTCCTATGACCAGAACTTTGCTTCCTGGTGTATTGTCCTCTTTGTACCTTTTAACAGCTCTGTACACGTTAGAATAAGACGTGTCTATAGTGTCTGCTACATAGTGTATACTGAGCCCATCCTCCACTAATGCTACGGCTCTTGCTGCATTTTGAGGTGAAAGAGCCATAATGACTTGACTTAGAAGTGAGACTAACTGTTGTAGACAAGCTATAATGTCCACAAATATAAGCAGCACAAAAATTCACAGCAACAAACATTAAGACAGCTGTTTGTGGTTATTCTTGTCTAAAGGTGGGAAACGTCAGTATTGGTGTTGTGATTGTCACATTTATCAATTATTGTGCTGAAACTTCTCAAATGGGTCAGTTAACTTTCGATACATTGCCATAATGTTGTAATGTCATAACATTTAATTTATACAAGGTTTTAAACCGACTAACATTTAATTTTATCTGAAATACGTAGTGTTTCCCATTTTTTGCCAGTGAGTGTAGTAAAGTTGATGTAGTACTTAAAACATTTTTTCATGGAACTCTGTGGTGAAATAAACATCAAATTACCTTAACTAGCATTTACTATACTATAATAATTTCCTTAAAATAAATTTGGAAAATTTAATCAATATGGAAAGGAATTGTCCCAATTACTCGTTGTTTTCTGCTTTGTGGTACTTTTTTCTCTACAGTTATCCCCTCCCTTTACGGAATCCTGGATCCACCTCTGATCATAATGACTTTTTGGATCTGGTTCATCCTCTGTTGTACTAGTTTCTTCTAAATAGACTCTCACTTTATCATTATCCATGCTGGCAATAAATTCATCTCTACTGTAGCTCACCATGTTGTCAATAACTCAGAACTTGTCAACATCACAGAATATAGACTCCCTCCCTTCATGTCAGAGATCTTGAAGGAGGAACCTATTTGCATCGATACATTGCCATATTGTTGTAATGTCATAACATTTAATTTATACAAGGTTTTAAACCGACTAACATTTAATTTTATCTGAAATACACATGTAAGCTTGAAACTTCAGCATGTTAACGAAATGAAACACTCAAAGACATCTGTTAGCAGAAGCCCTTAAACACTAGGAAATCATTGCAACAATTCAGTCAGCTCTTGTACTTTCTATGCCCGGAGCAAAAGCCAGTCTGATTAGCATGTGGTACTCAAGTGGTTAATTTTAGGAAAAATCTTCACTGGGGTAGTAACATTACCAAGGTTGAAAATAAAGGCTACAGGTCGCTTCATATGGTTATGAGAGTGATTGGGGGTTGTAGTAAGGATGATCTCCAACAAATGAGCAGTGTTGCAAAAATGTTGCAAACTTTCGGCTGAGAAGACTTGAGAGTAAGGAGACGAGCTGCTCAACTAAGCAGGGTGTACAGCTGATACTATGTTGGTTCCGTATGGACTTTGAATAATAAAAATTATTCCTTTAACCATCTGGTGAGGGTGTGGCCGCACTCAGTGCAGCAAATTTGTCTGCTTTCCCCTTGCTGATGAACGTAGTTATTTACCACCTTGGGAACCAAGGTATGATATGTTCATTATACCACCACTAGATTTCAAATCAATCAGTCATCTATGGGCTGTGGAAATTGATTGGTACCGTGACGTTGCACTGAATGAAGCACACGCTCGCTCCCGTAATAGTTTCTTTCACACTCAGTGTAGGACGTGTTCGCTCTGTGTGTGCTTGTTTTATAATTCATGCAGCTCTTATATTGTGATGTAAATATCATTCATATAACTCTTCTGGCTGTGAACGTTCCAATATTATTTTTCAATTGGCAAATATGTTTCAGATCAATTTCATTACCATAATATAAGAGATTCCTTTTTTTTTTGTTAGTGAGTTGTTTCTTGATCTAAAGAAATGTTCAAAAGTTATCACTTATCTATTTCTTCTGAAAGGGCTGAAAGATTGGTAACCATGGAGGACAGTCATCAAGTCTTTCTAGAGTTTTCTGATGGCAATCCTGATCAGACTGAATTCAACAAGGACGAGGACGATGATCACGGACAGGTAGTTGTGGTGAAGGAAGAAGGGGATAGTGATACTGATCAGTCAGTGGATTTGGGAGAAGGTGAACCTGACAACAACGGAAATGATTTCTGATTTTATTCAGGTGAAGACTTTGGCACAATCAGGTGTAGCAAAACCAATTTTTGAACCAGGCAAGACTAGATTGAGAAATATAGTAAAAACTTTTCCTGGTCAAAAATGAGTTGCAAGGGATACTAGAAATGAAGTTGCATTTTAAAATTCTTTGATTTTGATATCACTGACAATATCATTTCATACACTAATATTTTTATTGACAAATAGCACTCCACCACTGAATCTGTGTGTGTGAGAGAGAGAGAGAGACTGCAATGATACAGCGGGAGAAGAAAATGGTTATATTTTTTAGGTTTTATTTCTGATCAGAGTGAAAAAAATGAGGACACACTAATGCTGAAGAACTATGAAAAGTAGATGCCATTGGTATGCCTATCCTAAGAGTTGTATTCAGTCCCAAGCGGTTTTGTTTTTTATTTGGACACTTCAATTTGATAATGTGCACACTCGTCAAGAATGGCAACAATGTGATAAGTTAGCATCTATTAGGGAATTGCATACAAGCTTCCTCAATAATTGTCAACTGAATTATTCACATAGTGAGCCTATCACAGTAGATGAAATGCACATAGGATTTCCAGGGTGGTATGCTTTTATACAGTATATGCCAAACAAACCGGCCAAATGTGGGATAAAAATATATGTCCTGTGTGACAGTAAAACATATTACACATCTAATTTTGAGCTGTATTGTGAAATTCAGAAATTCCTTTTCTGATGTCCAATAAGCCATTTGACATTGTAAAAAGATCAACTGCTTCAATACAAAATTGGAACCAAAACATTACCACTGACAACTATTACTCCTGTTATGAGTTGGGAATGTATCTTCATGAAAATAGTCTCACACATTTGGGTACTCTTATAAACAACAAAAGAGATACCATCTGAGTTGATGCTGAACAAAACCAGAGCTTTGAAGTCTTGTATGTTTGGGTTCCAGTACAACATGATGCTTTTGTCCATGAAGTTGAAACTTACATTTATTTTTTTTTTTCACAGAATAAAATTGATTTGTCAAACAGTGTGTCTAATTTCATTTTGAAAACTAGTCATTTCTGTAGATTCATTGATCATCCTGAAAATAATACAGATGGAGCACGTTCTGTATAAATACACACTCCCCATATGCAAACCATTGGTGAATGATGTACGTAGCACAACACTCCATGTCATCAGGTTAAAACACTCACCCTGTATTAATAAAGCAGAAGGAAAGAGCATGCTTTGGAACTTAATGATTTACACCTAAATAGGATGATCAGTATATATAAATGGTGAATGTGATCAATCAATCAATCAATCAATCAATCAATCAATCAATCAATCAATCAATCAATCAATCAATCAATCAATCAATCAATCAATCAATCAATCAATCAATCAATCAATCAATCAAAATTGAACTGCATTTAGGACTGCCACCCAGGTGGCAGATTCAGTAGTTTACCTAGTCTTTTCTTATGATTTCAAAGAACTGGGTTATTTATCGAACATTTCCCATGGTAAATTAATCCATTCCCTAATTCCTCTTACTGTAAATAAATATTTATTTGCCCCAATTTATCCTTTTGAATTCCAATTTATCTTCATATTTTGATTTCTATACTTAAAACCATCTGTCATAGCTATTGTGAAGAAATAACAAACAACATTTTTTTTAAAAAAGCTTGATACAAACAAGAATATACAAGCCCGATAAAACACAAGAATTGACCTGGGACATCTACAAAAAAAATGAAAAAATGAAAAAAATAAAACCCTGCAACACATTTATAAAACCAGAATCCCAGCAGAAATACTCTTTCATCTGAATGATCAATCAAAGACTGACAGACTCCAGAAGATTGAAAGAAGAACTGGAAAAAGCTGCAACAACAAAAAATATCAGAAAGACAAACTGTGGCAGATAATGCCCAACAAAGTCATGCTCAAAGAGTTGGAACCCATTACTGATACTATGTGTAAGAGGAGATTCAAATTCTTTGGACACATCATGAGAATACAGAATTTGAGACTTCTAAATAACTGGTACAATATAATAGAAATAAGAGAGGATCTGAAGCAAACAGACCTCATACCAGAAGACACCACAAATAATATAAAATTAAACAAAAAAATCCAGGCTACAAACGTCAGCTTCACACTCATAAGAAAGAAACTCACAACATGAATATTTTCGACACCAAAAAAGGCACAAAGCTCGGAACATTTGAGAAAGTACTGGGAGGACCGCAAGGCCCTTAAATGGGAATGACATCTTTAAACATTTTTGTGCTGGGCCTCTACAGCCTAAGTCAATCGTAAAATTTTTAGCGAATTTCTCTTGGGAATGACATCATATGACTTTGCCAAGGAATCTACTGTATTAGTGATGTATGTTTACCATGAGATCATGCTGTAGATGCTGTATATTGTTGTGTAGGCTGGGTCCTAAAATGTATTCGTTTTGGTGCCTGGCACAAAACTCCCGCACAGCCTTTTATGTTGAGCAGCATGTCTTCAAAACGTAAAATAAATCAGCTTGATTGTGCAGATATTTCAACAGTTCTATAAGAGGAGAGTGATGATGAGGTATTTTCTTCATCAGATGATGAAGAGGACAGTGAAAGTGATGCTGAAAGTGAAGTGGTTCAAGATGAACGGAGTGATGTAGACGTTGTTCAGAATATGACTCAGCTGCCTCAGTCCCATTGTGTATGGTACCCCAAGACCAAGCTTTGTTTTACAGAGTTAAACATGATAAATATAGATTTTAGTGATGTACTGTACATAGTTTCAAAGAATACTTCAGCGTGTTTATAGATGACCTTGTTTCAACCTGTAACACACAGATAACAATCTACAAAATCTGTAATCATCTGGATATATAATAATGTAAATATTGTTAGTAACCCATTATTGAAGTTTAGTAAACTATTATATAACATTGAACTAATTGTGTACTCATTTGTGCAGAGAATATATAAATATCACAAAGGGGGGGGGGGGGGGGGAGAATGCATCTGGGACGGTTACACAAGTAGGGAATTTAGTACCCAGTTAAGGGGTTAATCATTTTTACTGATGATGGAATTTGGATTTTAAGAACTGGTTATAATAATTTTTAATTTGTGTTGATACAGACTACTATTTTTCTGTTTTATGAGAGTGTTGCTTTTTCTTTTGAAGAACAATTATGAAAAATTCAGTGATCTTAATTCCGATAATAGTTTATTGAAAAGTGATGTTCCTGGGACAGAAATGAATGCAGAAATTTACGGTAGTAGTGAAGTGCCTGATCTTGGACCTCATGCTTGTGTGACAGGTGTCTGTGCATTCCAGTGGGAAGGTATGTATACTCATATGGTCCAAAGGGAGGAGATATTTAGTGTTATATTGTACCAAAATTTTGTGTGTGAATGTCCCAAAACTGATGAATTACAGTGGTTCCGCTGTCACACATTTTACACTGGTAACGTAGGGTGAGTAGTGACCTCCTCCTGCGTTAGTGAGTGACGTGTACTCTGACTGCTTCTGTGTGGAAAGGTTAAGATGAAGTATAACAGGGCAACTGTTTTCTCTTGATAAATCAAAACAATCGGAGGAAAAATGGAAGAGGTCTGACCTGTTGAAGAAGGAATGCATCGACAAAAAAGGGTAAGGATCGCAAAGGGCATACAAATGAAAGGCTCCCTAGGTCTCATTGGGTTTGGATGAGAAGAAGAGTTGGTTGGACAGGAAAAAGTAGAAGAGGAGGCCAGCAAAAGGAGTTGGAAGCAATGCCCTTACCAGCCAGAGTCCTCTTTTAGTTGCCTCTTATGACATGAAAGGATACTGTGGATGTATTCTACTACCTACACCCGTAGGGTGAATATTTAACCCATTAAGTGGGGAGCGAGCTCTTCCTCGTTACCCACTACGGTGGGGAGGTGTTTTCATTTTTTTTTTTTAAATACTTGGAATTATGCAACCCGACATGTATCTGTCTAATATTACTTGTATACTGTGACAATAAGACACATTAATTTCAATACTGCACCACATATTCACGATAAAGAACGATTTTTAAGCAAGACGTTTTTTAGTGCAACAAATGCATAAGAGTCATATTTCCATTTTTTTCTCTTATGGGCATTGTAATAGTTACTTTCCGAAACTTGTACATAAGCAGTAAACATTTACGAATCAAACTACCATTGTAGTCCCACAAGCACTATAAAATATTGTTATACTGTACTATTATTACACTAGTGAAGAATATAAAAATGATCACAGAAAAATGTACTCACCGAATATGTACTTTCTTCTCTTGTTCTGGATATGAAACTGCTGAGTCACTAATTTCACTCAGAGACTTTCACTATATATCCACACGCAGTGGTGGTGACAAACTGGGGAGGGGGCTTAGGAGTAGTGCTCCTCCACATTTTGGGAAAAATAAAATTTTTATTGTATTTTAGCCGCCTAAAAGTTAAATAAAAATCGCTGTTCAAATGTAGGCCCTACCATTTTGTTGCGACTTTCTTTATTCCCCAGTCGCCGTCACTGTTTACATGCATGCACACACACACACACACACACACACAAATTTGCACAACTATGAACACTATTCACAATAAATGTGCAATGGATGCCTCTCAGTTCACATTTTAGCGGTGTGGTACACTCCGAAGCAAGGGGCCGGGCACAGTGCTACATCGCAGATTTTGCAGCAGTGCTGTGTCTCCTTTCTTTTATTATTTGCATTGCAGACAACATCTCTTGCTTGCAATGGGTTTCGTCTTGGAGGGGGAATTGAAATCCGGGAAGTGCCTTCCCGAAAATTGATCCGAAGTGTCATTTGATAGTGATACCACTGATCTGACTGGCTGGGCTTCAGCGGGGGTTGATTTATCATACTTGTCAAAAAGCTTCTGGATAACGTGCATATGAAATTGTAAGTGAGTGAATTTTCCTCCAAGTTTTTGATATATAACGAAGGAATTGAACATTGTTATGTCCAGCAAGTGCCTGAAAATCTTTTGGTAGAACTTCTTTATTTGCTTTCGGGCTGTACTGTACGGGACCCTACACTGATCAGATAAATCGACCCCACCTATTGAGTCATTGTAATCTATACACATGACAGGCTTTTCTACTGTGTCCCCTTTCCTGTTTTTCACAGTGTGCATTTCGGCATCATGTATGCTACTTAGCATACACACATCCCTCTTGTCTCTCCACTTGAGAGCAATGAGTTTGTTACGATAAGCAAACACAATTTCCCCCTTTTTTTAGTTTTTTCCCCATTACATCTTTTGGGAGATTTTTTCTGTTCAGTCTTACGGTGCCTACAGCATCTGTCTGAAGGTCATTGAGCAGGTCAAATAGCTCCGGACTACTGTAGTAATTATCCACAGCTATTAGATAACCCTTATTCAGGAGACCTTCGGCCAGTGCAAATACAACTTTGGAAGGCTTAGTGTACTCAGAAATATCTATTCCACAAACTTCGTTTACCAGATCAGTTTCCTTCCCCGTATACCATAGGAGGTTCCAAACATACCCAGATTTAGCTTCACATAACTTATAAGATTCCATACCAAAGCGCGACCTTTTCTTCAGTATGTATACCTTCCATCCCAGTCTACCTTTCCACAATAACAGACTCTCATCGATAGATAGGCGATCATCTGGAGTATATGCGGTTCTGAATTTTGATAATAGGTCGCCTAAAACTGGCTTCACTTTATACAATTTGGGATGAACCTGTCTATTATAAGCTTCATTGTCCACAAAATGCAAAAATTTCAGTAAAAGGAAAAATCGTTTCTCAGACATAATTTCATAAAATACAGGAGTAGCTAACAGTTTATTATGAGAAAATTTAATGGACTAATTTCAGCTTCTGAACAATACCCTGCAGTTATAAGATTCCTAAAAAAGTTTTATTTCATTTTTGTTAGTGGATACCCAGTCTCTCTCACGACTTCTTCTTTTCACTTTTACCGTCAAAGAATTTGAGGTAATTGTTTGCTGAGCATACAGATTTGTTTGCTGTGCAATAAGCTCACAAAGTACATCATCTATAAAAAATTCATAAATTTCTTCGGGCTGTTTCTTATCTAAAAGTTCACCCTGGATTCCAGCATTGTAATTTGTTGGAAATCTTGCTCGCTTACAACCCCGCACATCCCATTCATCCTGTACAGCAGCAGGATTACCGTCATTCGCAGTTTCAGTTTCACTGCTTTCACTGGAACTCGAACTCCATACCGATTGAACGTGTCTTGGAACCCTACTAGAAAAGCTAGTTCCCAGAATATTTACTAATAACGGAGATTCATCATCACTTTCCGAACTGAAATCACTACAACTTTCATCCTCGCTATTTTCAAGGATATCACGAATAGTACAGTCATGGAAAATCTTTTGTCCTTTTAAACATACTGTAATACACTATAAAATAAAATAAAACTCTAACACATTTCAAAAATACAAAAGGAACAGATTGAAGCTTCTATTTATCGCGAACTTAGTACAGCGCAGGACCAGTCATGCAGCCCACTGATGAATGCTGCAATGCACGGGCTGAATGTGATGCAGTGCTTAAGCGATTTTTGCATTGAACAAAACGAACGAAATAGAAAGGGGATTCCTTGTCACATTACCGTTCTTACTACGTAGTTCAAAAAAATTGTAGAGATGGCAGCACCTTCCAAAGCATGTGAGGAAAGTTTCAAGGCTCGCGCCTAATATTGAAGATAAGAAAAAAAATATAAACAGTCGCACGTCTGGAGCCGCATCACCCACCCTAGCGCAGAGTTTGAAGTGTGGCTGGAGCCGCGAGCCCCGCTCTACGAGTTAATTCAGGACAATATTTTAATATAGACTAGATGTCCCATGTTGCTCCACAGCATTTGTTATAAATAGGTTAGATAACTCGCCTTGATATGCCTGTTGTAGTCAAACCATCTTACTAATGAATAGTCCTTATACAGTTGTTTAACACTTGTATAGTTATACAGTGAATAAACCCTGTATAAGCGTTATATATTTTTCTTACTAATAAATGTGGTATATGCATTGTATTACTATACAGCTCCTATATACTCGTTCCAAGCCGTAGGAATCTCTTCCTGAAGTTCACTGACGTATTTTGTATGTTCACCACCTTTATGATTGCTTTTACTGGTTATCTACAAGCAAAACTTTCTGAAAAGTCGCATGGTAGTGCGGCATATCGAAAAGGCAGTGGCAACACGAAGTAAGACAGCAGGGAATTGGCTTATATTGATATCAACATTTTTGCAGTTTGCTTGTGTAATGAAGGCCATGAAAGAAATTGAAAAGCCTATGAAAAGAGCTCCTAACTGGGATAGTATGGAAAAGGTAAACAATTGTAATTTATAAGCATGTGCTAAACTAGAGCTAAAGTCGGCAGCAACAGTATTTCATGCCTGTGAATGATATGATATCTTCTCTTTTCAGAATTTGTTGAAAGAAATTATTAAAGATAGTGCGTCTATTATAGAATCCAAGAGGATGGATAAAATCACTAACAAATCCAAGATCGCTGCTTGGAATGCTGTTTATAAGAAGTGAGTATTAAAATATTTATTTTCATATGTGTACATAATGTCCCAGAAGGAAATGTCAGTATGAAATCGATTCTCATAAGCATGTACCATATTACTGTCATTTCTGAATCTTTGTCATTGTAATTGTTAACATTTTAATGTCTGCTCTGTTTTGTGTGAAGATTTATGGAGCTCAATCAACGTGAGAGGTGTCTGCCCAAATTAAAACGGCAGTGGCGATGCATACCGCTAGAGGCAAAGAGAGTCGTTTCAGAACATCGCCAAGCTGTATCCCAAACAGGGGATGGGCCTAAACCTCCCAGTCCCTGTAAAGAAGTTATTGATGTGGTAGAAATATTTGTGTTTCAAGAAAATATCAATGAGTTCGACAGCAACAGTACTTTTCCTGAGGTAGGCTACTTTCTTCATTTCTCTCTCTCTCTCTCTTTCTCTCAATTTTTCCAACAGATTTCACTAATTTCAGTTACTACTATTATAATTACTTTTCAGTTGCAGGTATTAGTGGCCTGGGAGAGAGATTCTTCCCATGCTCCTGATCTCCCCTGGGATGAAGATACACTAGAAGTAGCTTGTGAGGTCATAAGTAATGATATAAAAGGCAGCATAGAGAAAAACACCTTATCAACCTCCTCCATTGAAAAAGAAACATCACCATCTGTGGAACGTGAGGGAAGATGCAAGAGAAAGAGGCAACTACTGAAAGTAAGTGTGCAGGAAAAACAAAGTAAAAGCTTCTTAGCATTTCGAGGCTGATTGTGAAATGAGCACTTACGGTAATCAATGTCGTCGATTTATTTTTCTACCTTGTAGGCTATATGGTCCAATTTTAGCCTACTTCTCTTTCCATATATTTTTAATTTGGAAGATTTACTTCATATTAAGAGGTAAGACTTTGCGTCATACGTACAGGCTATCCCTTTGCTTGTAAAACTGAAAATGCCACAAGCACTCTGCGAAATGTTTCACTTTTGGGAGTTTGGATGGGGACATTTCTATAAATATATAGAAAAAAGAAAAATTTAGCTGAGAGATTTGCATTTCATAGCTTGGTAAAGAAAATTGTAGTAATCAATTCCCAGGGTTATGTGCAGGTTACTGCAGTCTCGAAAATCATAGCTGATGGGATTAAATATAGACACTTTTCTTTCAGTTTAAGGAAACAGGTATATCAGAAAATATGTTCTAATATCTTGTCAAAGTTTTTCTAAAGCTGATGACAAGCAACACCTTCAATGTATCTATACAAGGCTCTTAATAGAAATATATTAGAAAAATGCACATGATATTAAGAATAATAGATTTTAAACAACATGCCTTTGCTAGTATAGTTTCCTATCTCGGGGGCACAGCTAATGGTCTATCTTCTTCCTCCTAATCACAATCACTGACTTACTATCATCAGTATCACTATCATTGTCATCTTCCATGTTAATTAAGTTATAATGGGTTCCAAAAATTTCAAATTTCTTACCTGTCAGAAAATCTCGTTTATTGTTTAATTCAAGATTTGTGCATCGCATGTCTCTTTTGAAATACTCTATGTCAAGAAAAGTTCAGTTGTCGGTAGTTTTCTTCAAGTGCGTATTTTTGGAAGAAACAATAACCATCATCCACCATCTTTTGAACTTTACTATTGTATCCACTGGATCTATCGCTTGTACTAGCACTGGGCTTCCTGTACAACATAATTGTTTTCAGTGTTCTAAACTGACGATAAATACTTCAGTACAATATTTTCACTCGACTTGCTCTTTAACACGATAGTTCACAAGTCAGTAAGAAAGCGGACTAATATTCTTTATAGTTGACACGTCTTGTTCCTCTGGGCTACAGGCATTTGTTTATGATAGCTTATTGATATTGCAGCTGAATAAACAATCTACACCTCACGATAATATCCCCTTTTAAGTAATGAGTCAACTGTGAGTGGATTAATTTATGATTGTAAGACACTGATGCTAATGTATATAATGTTATATACATACATACATACATACATACATACATACATACATACACACATACATACATACATACATTATCATTATAGACTGTTATGCCTTTCAGCGTTCAGTCTGCAAGCCTCTGTAAATTTATTAAACGTCGCCACAATCCTCGATTTGCAACTAGTGTTGTGGCCTCATTTAGTTCTATACCTCTTATCTTTAAGTCGTTAGAAACCGAGTCTAACCATCGTCGTCTTGGTCTACCTCTACTTCTCTTACCCTCCATAGCAGAGTCCATTATTCTCCTAGGTAACCTATCCTCCTCCATTCGCCTCACATGACCCCACCACCGAAGCCGGTTTATGCGTACAGCTTCATCCATTGAGTTCATTCCTAAATTAGCCTTTATTTCCTCATTCCAAGTACCCTCCTGCCATTGTTCCCACCTGCTTGTACCAGCAATCATTCTTGCTACTTTCATGTCTGTTACTTCTAACTTATGAATAAGATATCCTGAGTCCACCCAGCTTTCGCTCCCGTAAAGCAAAGTTGGTCTGAAAACAGACCGATGTAAAGATAGTTTCATCTGGGAGCTGACTCCCTTCTTACAGAATACTGTTGATTGCAGCTGTGAGCTCACTGCATTAGCTTTACGACACCTTGATTCAATCTCACCTACTATATTACCATCCTGGGAGAACACACAACATAAATACTTGAAATTATTGACCTGTTCTAGCTTTGTATCACCAATCTGACATTCAATTCTGTTGAATTTCTTACCTACTGACATCAATTTAGTCTTCGAGAGGCTAATTTTCATACCATACTCATTGCACCTATTTTCCAGTTCCATGATATTAGACTGTAGGCTTTCGGCACAATCTGCCATTAAGACCAAGTCGTCAGCATAGGCCAGACTGCTTATTACATTTCCACCTAACTGAATCCCTCCCTGCCATTTTATACCTTTCAGCAGATGATCCATGTAAACTACAAACAGCAAAGGTGAAAGATTACAGCCTTGTCTAACCCCTGTAAGTATCCTGAGCCAAGAACTCATTCTACCATCAATTCTCACTGAAGCCCAATTGTCAACATAAATGCCTTTGATTGATTTTAATAATCTGCCTTTAATTCCATAGTCCCCCAGTATGGCAAACATCTTTTCCCTCGGTACCCTGTCATATGCTTTCTCTAGATCTACGAAACATAAACACAACTGCCTATTCCTCTCGTAGCATTTTTCAATTACCTGGCGCATACTGAAAATCTGATCCTGACAGCCTCTTTGTGGGCTGAAACCACACTGGTTTCCATCCAGCTTCCTCCCAACGACTGATCGCACCCTCCCTTCCAAGATGCCAGTGAATACTTTGCCTGGTATACTAATCAGTGAGATACCTCGATAGTTGTTGCAATCCTTCCTGTTCCCTTGCTTATAGATAGGTGCAATTACTGCTTTTGCCCAATCTGAAGGTACCTTACCAACACTCCATGCTAATTTTACTACTCTATGAAGCCATTTCATCCCTGTCTTCCCACTATACTTCACCATTTCAGGTCTAATTTCATCTATTCCTGCTGCCTTATGACAATGGAGTTTATTTACCATCCTTTCCACTTCCTCAAGCATAATTTCACCAAGATCCTTTTCCTCCTCCCCACAACACCACCAGGATGATTTCCTTTAACATTGAAAAGATGTTCAAAATATTCCCTCCACCTCTCCAGTGATTCCCTGGGATCTATTATGAGTTCACTTGAATTACTCAAAACACTGTTCATTTCCTTTTTCCCTCCCTTCCTAAGATTCTTTATTACTGTCCAGAAAGGTTTCCCTGCTGCTTGACCTAGCCTTTCCAGGTTGTTACTAAAATCTTCCCATGACTTCTTTTTGGATTCAACAACTATTTGTTTCGCTCTGTTTCTTTCATCTACATACAACTCCCTGTCTGCCTCAGCCCTTGTTTGAAGCCATTTCTGATAAGCCTTCTTTTTACGTTTACAAGCTGCTCTCACTTCATCATTCCACTAAGATGTTCACCTTTTCCCATCTTTACACACAGTTGTTCCTAGGCATTCCCTTGCTGTTTCTACTACAGCATCCCTGTATGCCACCCATTCACTTTCTACATCCTGAACCTGCTTACTGTCTACTGTTCGAAACTTCTTACTAATCATATCCATGTACTTCCGTCTAATTTCCTCGTCCTGGAGATTTTCTACCCTTATTCGTTTGCAGACAGATTTCACTTTCTCTACCTTAGGCCTAGAGATACTTAGTTCACTACAGATCGGATAGTGGTCTGTATCATCGAAAAATCCCCGGAAAACTCGTACATACCTAACAGATTTCCTGAATTCAAAGTCTGTTAAGATATAGTCTATTATGGATCTGGTACCCCTAGCCTCCCATGTGTAGCGGTGAATAGCCTTATGCTTGAAGAATGTATTCGTAACAGCTAAACCCATACTAGCACAGAAGTCCAGCAAACGCTTCCCATTCCCATTAGCTTCCATATCTTCCCCACATTTACCAATCACCCTTTCGTATCCTTCAGTTCTAGTCCCAACTCTTGCATTGAAATCGCCCATTAGCACTATTCTATCCTTGCTGTTGACCCTGACCACGATGTCACTCAATGCTTCATCTGCACCCTCACATGGTGAATACATGGAGACAATTCTAGTCCTAATTCCTCCAACTGACAAATCTACCCACATCATTTGCTCGTTTGTGTGCCTAACAGAAACTACGTTCCGTGCAATGGTATTCCTGATAAAGAGCCCTACCCCAGACTCTGCCCTTCCCTTTCTAACACCCGTCAAGTACACTTTATAATCTCCTATCTCTTCCTCGTTATCTCCCCTTACCCGAATATCACTTACTCCTAGCACATCCAGATGCATCCTCTTTGCTGACTCAGCCAGTTCTACTTTCTTTCTTCCATAAGCCCCATTAATATTGATAGCTCCCCATCAAATTCCATTTCGTTCGCCAAGTTGTTTCCAAGGAGTCCCTCGCCTGTCAAATGGGAGTGGGACTCCGTTACTCCCATAGGTCTGAGGCTTGCTTAAAATGTTATATAAACTTTAATATTAATCCATAACATCGCAGGAGTGCTTCAGGGGGACCCATTGAGTCTGATCCTGTTTAATGTAGCGACCATGGATGCAATAACAACAGTAAATTCCAGTAATGTAAAAATATATGTTTACGTGGATGACATGGCAATTGCATCATCATCTCATGCAGATCTGCAAGCAGCCTTCAATAGATTAGTGGAATGGGCCGGCAGAAATTACCTACAGCTGAATGCAAATAACACAGTAGTTATGACATTCAGACGAGGGGGGAAAATTGCATCACATGACACAATTTATTATAAGAACGAAAGATTAACAACGGTTGCATCCTTTAAATACCTTGGAATGATGCTACAGACTACAGAAACCACATTCACACTTCGCATCAAGGACAAGGTCGCAACTGCAATAATAGCAATGCACGACATCTTACACATAAGGAACCTCTCAGTGGATACAGCAATAAAGCTATTCAGAGTGAAGATCTCGCCTAATGTGAGCTGTGGATTACATCTAGTATGGGACCATCTTTCTAAGAGCAATCTTTTGGAATTGGAAAAGATCAAGGCAATTTATCTAAAAAGAGTACTCAGCATATCTAAATTTACCCCCTCATGGTTGATATATGAGCTGGTGAGAGAAAGGTTCATTGTAGAGGATCTTCGAGAATGGATGCTATTACATTCTACACCTGTGTATCACAGTGCATTAAAAGAACTACACGACAAGAAGAAAGAAATAAAGAGCACGTTTTACACCATGGATGCTATGATGACTCAAGACTTGCAATGTCCAAATTATGACCTGCGACATATGACGACGCGATTCGCTGTGCTTGGATTCCATCACAAAATATGCAACAAGACAAGACATAATGACCCTACTAATGACTGTACTTGCAAAAAGTGCAAGAAACAATGCGATCGGTACCATCTTTGGGAGTGTACGGAAAGAACGGCGTTGTTGACCTCATTTTGTAGTGAAAGAGCAATGTAGAGTATTGTATTTATTTCTTGGCCATTGGCTGCATTAAATTCTATTATTATAACATCGCATTATACATTATATACTTACCATTTTATTATATCGCTTTTCTCATCTGCGGAAGATCTTTAGTAGCAGCATGTACTTGTTACTTCATTTAGGGAATTAGGACATTGTGGTCATCAGTCCCTCCCCCTCTGTGCACGTGCATGTGTGTGTTAAAATATGAGCTGTGAAAACCACGATAGTCTTATATTGTAATAAATAAACCAGTTTGAACATGTGACTTAATCCTTTTTCCATGATAATCTACCCATCTTATTCACCTTTCTCCACCTTTTCCATGTTGTACATCAAATGAATCAGAAATTACACTAATTGTAACATACTTTACATTCCAGGAAATTGAAGATTACAAGCTGCCCATTAAAAAGATTGTAGAGGAGAGATCAGCTGTTCTCATAAAGCATCAGGAAGAAGAACACTTGTTAAAATGAGAAATTTGGATCAGGAGATTGAAATGAGGACAAAGGGGCACCAAATGCGAATGAAGAATTTGGAGGAGGAAAGAGAGCAGAAATAAAAAGAACATGCTGTAAACATGGAAATTCTCCTTTTAAAGAAAAATGCCTCGCTAAAAAATGTGTAAATTTATTTTTTAATTCATTATATTAAAAGAAATAATGAATAGGCCTAATAAAACATTTGTAATTTAAAACCAATGTTTTTTACACAATTTACTTCAAAACCAGTCATTAATAAAAGATGCTCTGACAGCATTGGGAGCTCTGGCTACATTAGGTTCTTCTGGAATAATGATAGGTTCATCATCGAGATCTTCACCCATGTCAATATCAATGTTATAGAACACAGCAAGTACTGCAATGCAAACGTTTGTGTTTTTCAGACTGGCATTGAAACCCTTCAACAAACACCTTAATCATTGTTTCCAAACTACAAAACACCTTTCAACTTTGTTTCTGGTATGGATATGGGCTCTGTTGTAATTTCTTTCTTTAGCAGTACTGGTATGTAAGACTGGAGTAAATAAATAAGGTGTGCAGGTATGGCCAGAATCTCCCAAAAGAAGTCCCTTAAATTCACCCCTCTCAAAACGTTGTTTAATCCAATTTTTGCAAAAAATTCTGCTGTTGTGCCTACTTCCCCTCCAGCTTGCTACAATATCCCTTATGCGCAAGGATGCATCACACACTACTTGAACAATGAGGGAAAAATATCCCTTCCTATTGATGTAGTGCGATACTTCTCCTGGTACCTTTTTCACTCTAATATGAGTACAGCAATTGCACCTATAACATTCCTGAACTCACATATATTTCTAAATTTCAGAATTTCTCCTTCCTGCCCAGCATTTGTTGACGGCATCTTAATGAATTTGTTGGCTCTACTAGTGAGAGCAGTGACTACCCTACGACAAATGCTTGCTACAGTCTGTTGACTCATGTCATGAAGATCAGCCAAATCATCTTGTATCTGTTGACAAAGAAAGGGAGAAAAGATTAGAATAGTAATACACATATTTTAGCAGTATATTATTCTCACTAGTAATAATTAGGTCATTAATAATAATTACTAACCTCATTCCATGCCTATGAACGAAGTGCTGTGAGAACTTCAAGTTCGCTCGATATAGAGCCACCTCTTGAATCCTTATTTAAGTCATTTCTGACAGTGTTAATAACAATTCAAGCATACTCCTTTGTAAATCAATATTTAATTTTAAAACTTTCATCATCCAAGAGAAATGGGTCATTCTATCTCTTAAAGTGTTTCATTTTACGAAGGTTTCTAGCCTTCATAACTTCTAAATACCGCTAGTCTATGTCTTCTATGTTTAAATTATTGTGGAGATCATCAAACTTATTGTCCATTCTTTCAATGTGTGTTCAATGTTCAAAGGATAAGTCGAATATTTCACCACAATTATATTACTGCAGACAGTAAATACCATGAAAATAAACTGCTCACTCATTTATTTTTTGTCACTCGCTGCCATACAATTCTTATACAAGGGTCCTAGTCTGTATAAGCAATTCAGTGAATAGCTATAACAGATGTATACACAAGAGGCTTATACACAGTTTAATAGTAACAAATTGTACATAAACAGTGTATAAACCTTGTATAAAAGTTTATTAGTAAGACTGATGAATAACTATACCAGATGTATACACAGGAGGCTTATACTGTACATGGTTTATTAGTAACAAACTGCACATAAATGGTGTATAAACCTAGTATAAAAGTTATACACCGTTTATTAGTAAGACTGTAAGAAAATAACTACAATACTACTTGAGTGTATTAGGATATTGTTATATTATATTCACTGGAGCCTCCGTGGCCCAGACGGCAGCGCGTCGGCCTCTCACCGCTGGATACCGTGGTTCAAATCCCGGTCACTCCATGTGAGATTTGTGCTGGACAAAGCGGAGGCGGGACAGGTTTTTCTCCAGGTACTCCGGTTTTCCCTGTCATCTTTCATTCCAGCAACACTCTCCATTCTCGTTTCATAGCATTTATCAGTCATTAATATCACCTTGGGAGTGGCGACCCCATTGTAATAATAGCCTATATCTGGTTCATTCATCACATCCCTGACCCGGTCAAAGACTGGAAAACAGGTTGTAGGTTTTCATTTTCATTATTCTATTCACTAACAGAAATGAAAGCTGCCATTAAACACTGATATATAGAATAACAAAGCAGTTCAGCAAGCAAGAGACTATCTAATAAAATACCTAAACTAGATTTCTAAACTGCACGTAAGTGAAACAAGTTAACTGAAACAATAGATTTAGAGTTAAAACTAAATATCTGAATTGTTATTCAACAAGTTATTATATTTTTTTTCCTACTACACTGTACAGTTATAGTACAAAGGAAGGCAATTACTATCACTTCACTTCACTCACTTTGTCGTCATTATTATTATTATTATTATTATTATTATTATTATTATTATTATTATTATTATTATTATTATTATTCCTTTACTGGCAGGACCTAGTGTTTACAGTGCAAGCAATTTTGTTACTTTCATTGATCTGTCTTTGTCTTATCCTTGGCTTTGTCAACATAGTCCAGCAAGATGTACATCCGTGCTTGCAGAAGGTCCGGTCGTTCTGAATTTTTTATATGTTGTTAGGACCTAAACCAATATTAAAAAACCAGATTTGCAATTTCCAAAGTGCTGTGCGAGCGGTGGTGTACCAAAAAACTGTGAAATTTTCAGACTTTTTTAAGGTTTTGCTCAATATCTCAGTGAAGGAAGAGTTTGTTCGGTATCGTCACTCTATATACTTTTAAAGTAGACAAAATTTGCTACAATTTGAGACCAGGGGTAGCTCTATACAGCCAATGGTTCTCATGATAAAGTTCTTTGAAAATAGGCACTTTTTTTCCAAAAAGTGAAATTTTTCCGGAATGGTCTATTATTTTGTGAAACATCTTCTAAAATACGCATCTCATGTCAAATATTATATTAAATATTGTAGTAAATTTAATTAGCTTTCATTTGAGACCAGACTGGTACCTATAGGCCCAACGGTTCTCTCAAAAATGGCAGATAACCAAAAACAGTTATAAGTGGGTTTTGGAGGGAAATGCAAATAAACTGTTCTTAGGTCTTTTTATTGTTTTGTTTATCAAACAGTTAAATTTTTTATTGTTAAAAAATGTTTGTTGAAAAAGGAAAAAGGTAATATACTTATCGGGAATTACATCATCGTCAAACATTGTTTTATATACCTACATACTAAATGCTTGTACAAACATCATGGTACCTACTATAAGGTCAACTTGCATTTGCACAAAAAGAAAACTAATATAAATCATGTAGGTATTGTGTTTTGGTTGCCATACCATGCCTTTCTTTTTATCTTAGATGGCCCGGGCTTGGGCTCGCACGAAGATGGTGTCTCGATTGCTTGATGGACGCTGGGAAAGGTGCCCAATCTCTAGTCGGGTCATCTTCATCGTCCGAGCATTTCAGCTTTACATCCGGGACATTGACGCACAATTTGCCACCACATGACTAGCAGAGAACTGAGCATTGTACCCAACCTATCTGCATGAGCAGCTCCCAGAGCACTCTTTCTTTCATTTACATGAAATTTTTCGCAGAAGGGCACGAGGGGCGGCATCCATGGTGGTGGGGATGGGGGAGTGTCCCTGGGAAGACAGCTTCCACTCCCAATCAGTAGGATTCAATTTGACTCCCCGCCACTTCTGCACTTGGAGGTAGCACTTTGCTGCATGATGACCTGCAGCATTTTCAGTCCATGGCAAACGGGCGAGATTTATGCTAGTTGAAGTGACAAATGTCTTATACCTCAGGAAATCCAAACTATCCCTCGCGATGTCACTTCCATATAGATCCACAAAGCACTTGATGCCTGCTTCTCTCATGGCTTTTGGGATGGAGTCTGGCTGAAGGAAGACCTCCACTTGCTCAGCAAGTGGTTCACTCTTGCTCAGGAGTGTGGTGATTTTGGTCTTTCCTTGGCCAAATGGTGCTGAGGGGATATCACACCCGGTAAACGCGTGGGTGAATAGTACCGTACCTGGTGATCGCTGGGAGTCCTAAAGTTGTAGGAGGTCGTAGAGTAGTGACAGCAACCAGTTTCGCCCTTCATGCTCTTCTGAAGGTAGCCGTTTTTCTCTTCAGCACCTAAACCGCTGAGAAGAACGAGCAGGACGACGTCCTCTCCAACTATGACGCCCCGATCGGCTACTGCTCTTTTTGAAAACGCCGTCATGACGATCTCTCGATCTGCATCTTCTTCGGCAACAGTCACTTCTACTCCCTCCTTCTGAAAGGCATCACAAAGAAGAGTTATTAGGCGTGTCTTGTTGTTCTCATTGCCCAATACATGCTCTTGAGCAATTTGAATTACTGTGGATTCATCGAACGTCAGTTCGTAGCTGGAATGACCTGCGTAGCGCCGGAGTCGTTCCGCTGTTTTGGTGGGGGTTTTTTGGTAGCATCTTCGGGGTAGCCATCAGGAACGAAGGAGACTTTCTTTCCAAAGTGGTTACGGACGTAGTTGGTATTACGTGCCAAGAGTGCTCGAACTGTGCTCTTCCACTGCCGCAAGAGGTAGCCACCATCCAAAACGACGTGAATGCAGACATCTATCGGCGTGTGTCTGGAAAGAGGAGTGAAGGCATAGTACAGAGTGGATTTTGTGCCCTTGCGCATTGAACAGAGACATCGGAAATGGTTCCAACTCATACTTGAAGTCATCCTTTAAATCCTCAGGACCTGTCAGAAACCCACTACTGATAGAAAGCAAACTGTCAGTTTAGGGAAATGGAGGGTGGAGAGCAAACCAGTGTTTGAGTTTTACCACATCACTGTTATCTCGGATGATTCTGGAAGATCTCATGTCTACATGCTGCTCCCCTGTAGGATATGAGATGCTGCAAAAACTTTCAAGCTCTTCACATAGCCTATATTCACCACAAACACCATTCCTGTTGTCCACCTTACCAGCACACTGTCTTCATTGATTGTATCAGCTTCTGTTCGATTGTTAGGTCTGACCACAACCCAGACCAAAACTTGTCAGACCGGCGAATGGTGAATGATCCTTTTGTGAACATGTCGTATTTACTTTTATCCATCCGATCTTGTAGAGCCATCATATCCTGAAGGTAGAGGTGCGCGCTCTTAGCGTACAAAATAATGTCCAGCTGCATGGACAAAAGGGAGCACCTTGTGGACAGTGTACAAATAAAGGTTCCAATAAAAAATGAATAAAACTATAAAACAATAAAAAGACCTGAGAACAGTTTATCTGCATTTCCCCCCAAAACCCACTTATGACTGTTTATGGTTATTTGCTGTTTTTTGAGAGAATTGCTGGGCCTACAGATACCAATCTGGTCTCAAATAAAAGCTAATTAAATTTACTACAACTTCATTTCATATAATATTTGACGTGGCATGCGTATTTTAGAAGATATTTCACAAAATACGTGACCATTTTGAAAAAAATTCACTTTTTGGGAAAAATTGCCTATTTTTGAAGAACTGTATCTTGGGAACCAATGGCTGTATAGAGCTTGCGCTGGTCTCAGATTGTAGCATATTTAGTCTACTTTAAAAGTACATAGAGTGACTATACTGGTTAGACTCCTCCTTCACTGAGATATTGAGCAAAACCCGAAAAAAGTCCGAAAATTTCATGGTTTTTTGGGTACACCGCCGCTCGTACAGCACTTTCGAAATTGCAAATCTGGTTTTATAATACTGGTTTAGGTTATAACAACATATAAAAAATTCAGAACGACCGGACCTTTTGCAAGCACGACCCCATTTTCATGTTTGACTTGACGGGAGTAATGTGAAAGTGACTGAGTTATGAGCGATGCTAGTAATGCCATTCCTTATGCAGCCAGTCCCTGCTATGAATGGTGTGAAAATGTTGCTCATAGGGTCGGTTGGTGCATGCATTTCAGTGGGCTTGGCAGACTGATATGTAATAGCAACTTCTGGCCCAGTGAGGAAAGCAATGGGAAACTACCTCACTCCTCATTTCCCTAGTATGCCTCTTCAGTATTGCCTGAAGACTGAACATACATCATTATTATTATTATTGGGCTGATGATCCTCAATGTTAGGCCCCTTAAAACAACAAGCATTATTATTATTATTATTATTATTATTATTATTATTATTATTATTATTATTATTATTATTATCGTATGGTAATGTACACAAAACAATATACGAGCGTACGTGAACAGTAAGCACAAAATATTATATCGTCGTTGCCGGGACAAAACCTCCTATGACCGAGCTCGATAGCTTCAGTCGCTTAAGTGCGGCCAGTATCCAGTAATCAGGAGATAGTGGGTTCGAACCCCACTGTCGGCAGTCCTGAAGATGGTTTTGCGTGGTTTCCGATTTTCACACCAGGCAAATGCTGGGGCTGTACCTTAATTAAGGCCACGGCCGCTTCCTACCCATTCCTAGGTCTTTCCTATCTCATCGTCGCCATGAGACTTATCTGTGTCGGTGCGACGTAAAGCAAATATCAAAAAAAAAAAAAAAAAAACCTCCTATGTGTTAATATTTTTGGAGATATACTGACCTGCAGCACATACATTATGAAGAGTGAGAATGCCTTAACCATATACACACAATATTGCACTTTAGATTACAGAACCTTATCGGCCAAAGTTCTAAGCTAAAATATTTCACTTGCCCCGGCAGCGACGATATACACAATTACAAGATATACACATTATAATATCGAAAACAATCATGCAAGCAAAAGGGTTCAGAGAGTTAGATCTAAATTCTCTAGTCATCGTATGGCCTCAGTAGAAGCCACCACAAAGTCCTGGATGGATCCAACAAATGCCCTTCCAATGCATTCGGGCACAGGCTGGGGATGATCTCATACCCCACTTAAACATCATTGATCTGCATCTCCCATGGTTAGTATGGGCTCTGTTGAGAGCTACCCATGTCTTGCAGGGCAAATCAAAGTCAGCTGGAAGATTCCTATAATTGAATAATGTCTGCCATTGAGTCAGAGCTCCATGGCTAAGTGGTTAGCATGCGGGCCTTTGGTCACAGGGGTCCCGGCAGGCTCGGGAATTTTAACCATCATTGGTTAATTTTGCTAGCATGGGGGCTGGGTGTATGTGCTCGTCTTCATCATCATTTCATCCTCATCATGATGCGCAAGTTGCCTAGGGGCGTCAAATCAAAAGACTTGCACTTGGCGAGCCGGACATGTCCTTGAACACTCCCAGCACTAAAATCCATATGCCATTTTATTTACTCACTGCGCTATTAGTGCACAATAGGATGAGGTGTTATAGACTACACTGAAAATACTGACTATGAAATTTTTTTTGCTAAAGATTTTATTGGGATGTAAAAGAGGGTAATGAATTACGCTATTCTATGCAATTACTTGAAATGTACAATGCCAAGTTACTACTTAATAAACTTATTGACCAGAGCAGATATGTATTGATCCAATATGGCAGTTCAACAATCAACAACTACAGATTACCTATTGCACAAGTCAATACCATCTTATTGTATATCATGTTAACACTATTCTGGGACTGATTGTCCTTCCATAAAATCAAGACATCCCTGGCAAAAAGCCAGATAACATATTGTAGCAGCAATACATGCGTTCTCCCATGAAAACAATATACCTCTACTGCTGTAACCAGCAAGATCGCCTGATTTGTCATCCACTGAAAATGTCTGGACACGGTCAGGTGCAGCAATACAATCATCCACCAGCAAAATATACTGATGCTTTGGATGTGTGTGACTTGCGCATGATTGACAATGTATCTGCAGATAATGGTTGGGTTTCCTGGTCTGTATTATTAAAACATGAGTATAAGTTGTGAATATTTGTCTTTAAATCTTGATTATTATAGATAATTCACATGCTTTCATAAACAAAATAAATTATTTGTATAAATAAAATAAGAGTTTTGTCTGTACTTTGACAGGAATTTTCAAAACTTGTGTCATTCATGTTCAGAATGAGAAGGATATGTATGTTATGTCTGTCTTTCTGTATGAATGTATGCTTGTCATAAGAAAATGGCAGAATAGAAGAAAATTGGCATTTAAGGTCAGAAGGCACTACAATCTAGAAGATAAATAGTTTTATTCATGATGAGGGTAAAGTCTAAGAATTAATTTTCAGAAATGTCCATTAATACAGACCTTTTCAAAAAATAATTTTAATTTTAAAAGCTGTAGAAAATTAAAATTTCTGATCTTATTTGCAGCAAAAATTGAACCTATGACAAATAATAACATGCAAAATAATAACAATTTTATAGTTTTTATTTCCTGTGTCCTACCATTCTCGGTGTTAACCTTACTGAAGAATTCTCTGGAACTAGAGAGGAGGAATATAAAAATTCAGATGTTCCATTCGTCATATATTTTTATTTTAATAGAAATGTTAGGCCTAATGAACTGGTCCTGATACTTGAATGAGTTATCTGTCCCAAAGCAGGCTGTGAATGTGACATTTGATCTAGGAGAGTTATGGTACTTCTCTAAGTGGAAAAGTTTAAATTATGGTGTAGAGGAACTCATCATACCATTCCTCTGTACCTTACATATTTTGATAACTACTAGCACTTGGTACACTGGTCCAACATAGTATATTCTAACTCTGATAGGCACTGACAGGAATGGAGAGTTTGCAGCTGAGAATCAGACTACTTTCCTCTTTTTACCTCAACCACCTACATGGCCGACTTGTTGAAGATAGGTATGACAGGTAGTGAACAATAAATACAACTTAGTAATTTAGCACTGGAAGTCATTTTTTTCTTTAATTGAATAACATTTGAATTCATTATTTAAAATCAGTTATTTGTATAAGTTTAACATTTGCATACTCACTACCACCAAGCATTGTTCAACCCTACTCCCACCTTCCCAGAACACAAATTCAGTCAGCCATTTCTGTATCTGTGAACTTACTCTTCTCCACAGGATGACAGCATTTCAAAATGGCAAGAAGATAAAGCAGGGAGATAAAACAAATCTGAACACCTACCAGGACAAGTATTTACAGGAACAGGAGAAACTGACATTATGGTAAAAATACTTCTTATAGGACTTCTGGCAGCCCTAGTAATCTGGTATTTCTCACGTGACAGGAAGAAGATGGAAAATCCTATTCCAGTACAATTACGTCATAAAAACTATTCACATTCATGCATGGAAGAGCGTGTCAAGATTACTTTCATCAAATGAGACTGAAAAATCAGTTCAATGTTTTATTTAGACAACTTACTGTACAGAATGATGTTGAAAATTGTAAGTAATGTAAAACATTATTTAGCTACTTTGAATAAATAAAAATTAGACTATATGCAATAAATAGTTATACACATTGTGAAGATACATGACATGGAGGCACAACTATGAGTATAAACACTTGTCAAAGACAACACATTAGTAACAAAGGTAGGAATGTACACAAACACAATGAACCCCTTTTTAAGTGCAGCTGGTAGAATACATCCACAGTATCCTCTGCCTGTTATAAGGAGTTACTAAAAGGGTAATCCCCAGGGGTTCTTGGGGAAAAAGGGGTTGACAACCATGGGTCCCTCAGCTGAGTTTGGTATTGCTTCCATTTGTTTGTGCCAGTCATCTCATTTTCCACCTTATTATCTGACCTCTCTTGTTCATCTCTTGTTCTCTTTTGACCCTGATGATATTATGTTTGCAGGTCTAAGGAGCCTTTCCTGTTTACACCCTTAGTGACCCTTCTTTTTTTTTCTTGATGCATTCATTCTTTCAAGGGTCGGACCTCTTCTATTTCCCCCTGATTAGTATTAAGAGAGGATGCTGCTAAGTTGTACTTCCTCTTAAAACAATAATCATCACCACCAAATAAAATGAAAAATTGGCATGGCAATGACAGTGAGAGATAAGAGCAAACATAGACACACTAGTCCTTGTCAGCTGGTACTCTTTTCCAAGTATAAGTTTCTCATCTGCAATTCCTGTCATCATTTATTCATTCTATATCAATACTGTTGGTGTTGAACGAGTCAATCCTTGCATGAAACATGTGGTCGCACAGAAATGAAGAAGGGGCATTGCTAGGACTGTCGAAGTTTCCATTTTCTGTCCTGTCTTAATCATTCTTGTTCAAACATCACAATGGTAGCAGAGGTAGTTGTGCACGTGTTGATGTGCTTCAAAGGAAGCACTGAAGCACATCAAGGTCTCTTGCTGGTGCTGAGTTCACCACACAGGATTTACCGACAGAGCATGTCATCACTCTCAGCTAGAGATGGCCAGTTCCTCTGAATCAAAGACTGGAGACTTATAAACTAAAGGACAACAGAAGTCCCCATGTTTTCACTTAGTGTCATTATCATACACTGCCTGATAAAAAAAACTGAAGTACCCAGGAGGGGTGAAGAGGGGTATTTGATGTTATTTCAGTGATTACAAAATCCAGTCAAATTTATAAAGAACTTGGCAGTACAAACCCACTTATCAGTATGACATTGCACCCCTTCTAACCAAGATGCATTCACTGTTTCTGTTGGGAAGGGTGTCATAAAGCCATTGTATCCTCTTCTGAGGCAATCTGCTGTAACCGTTCCTTGATATCCTAGATAATGGCACTGGGACGGACTTGTCATCCGAGCTGGTCCCACACACGTTCTATCGGGGACAGATCTGGAAATATTGCTGGCCAAGGGAGTACCTCAACATCATGCAGACAGTTCATAGAGACACGTGCCTTGTGTGGACGACCGTAGTCCTGTTGAAAAATGGCACCATGATATTGTCGCATGAGAGGTAACACACGAAGATGCTGGATGTCTATAACATACCGTCGCGCTGTCAGTTCCCTCAATCACTACCAGCCGTAATCTGAAGTCATACCGGGTGACTCCCCACACCATGATGCCAGGAGTAACACTGCTGTGTTTCTCCAAAACATTGGAAAAAGGGGACCTCTCCCCATGTCGCCACCATACTCGCAGATGATGGGTAGTGCAGAACTGCGATTCATCGTTGAATGCAATGCAATGCTATTAATCAGCAGTCCATTCTTCCCATTCATGGAACCACTCCAAACACAGCTGTTTGTTTTGTGGTGTTAATGGCAGCCTACACATGGGACGGTAATTCCCTAGTCCAGCTGCTACTAGACTCCAACCAATGCTGCGGGATGGCACAGAATATTGTAGGGTGGCCATTAATTGTTCTTGAAGGGCAGGCACAGAAGGTTACAGTGTGCTTGGTGGACAATACGGCAATTCTTGCTTGTGGTGGTCAGACGTGATTGATCAGAACCTTGTAGTCTAACATCGGGCCAGTGACACATCCAAATCCCACTCAAATCTGGACATCGCACAATTCGACCAGCTGGCCAAATGGAGACCAACATTGAGGCCCATTTCAAACTCTGTTAGGTGGTGATAATGCTGTCTCACATGAGTACGTGGCATCTCCATGTCCTTCACAGTGATCACTCAACATCTGATACTGTTCATGCCCTTTATATACCCTAACAGGTGTGGTAACAACACTAAACATGAACAATACTAATGCACTCTAATGGCTGTTCTACATGTCACGTAAAATTTCAGTTCTAATCATTTACATACCTGTCGATGGTGTGTG